>NW_020863331.1:0-12695 GCF_003713205.1 Coffea eugenioides | reverse complement strand
CGTTTACATTTCTGTCCCGGCAGTTCCCTATCCGTTTACATTTTTCCTGTCCGGGTCTATCCTATTTACATTCTGTCCGGGTCTATCCGATTTACATTTGCTGTTCCGGGTCTATCCCGGTGGGTTCTATCCCATTTACATTTCTGTCCGGGTCTATCGTTAACATTTCTGTCCGGGTCTATCCCGTGGGTCTAATTCATTTAAATTCCTGTTCGGGGCCCTAGTCCCCGTTTAAATTCTTGTTCGGTAGTCCCGTTTTAAAATTTCTTGTTCAGATCAAGTCCATTATAAATTTCTCGTCCCAGTCAATCTCATCAAAAGGGGTCAGTCCCCATCGTTCGAGTCGTTCACAGCCAAATAACACAGGTAAGTATTTGGTGTCTACTTCTTTGTCTCAAGTTTTTTCAAAACTCAGACAAAGAGGGGCAAACTGTAGACACCAAATTTTTGGTTTCGAATTTTATTTTTTTTTAATTAGTTTAATTTTAGATTTATTTGTTTCAATTTTAGGTTTGTTTCGGTTGTTTCCTGTTTCGTCCTCTTATTGTATTTTAATTAGTTTACGAGCATTTATTTTATCTACTAATTTGATTTTAAAAAAAAGGAGAAAAAAGAGAAAAAAGAAAAGAAAAAAGATGAAAGTGAAAAATGAAGAAAAAAAGATTGAAAAATGGCAACTTTGTTGTTTTTAGTTTGTATATTTTGATGTGATATTACTTAAATTGTTGTTTTTTATTACTTAGCTTTATTATTAATTTTGTTAAATTATTATTCCAAAAAAAAATAAAGAAAAAAAAAGAGACTCGCACATGCAGCAGTGTAGGAAATTATTGTCTTTTTCATGGGTTTCTTCTGGTGGATCGGATGGCTGGAATTCTGGGGTAGAAATCAACCCCCCATCCTCACCTTTGAGGTGAGGGTTTAGGGGGGTTCCACTGGATATAAAAGACTAAAAAAGAAGCGCAGCCAAGGGGGATAAGGAGGGTTTGGTGAGAGAGAGCAAGGACCAGAAAACTAGTCGACGGATAAGAGGATCTGGCTGACGGCTAAGCAAAAAAGAAAGGGTCTGAGAACTGGGGAGATGAGAATCGAGAGTTTTTTGGAGAATCTGGGGAGGAGCGGTGAGGTTTAGAAAAATAGAGCAGGAGTGAAGGATAGAAAAGCTTACGGTAAAAAGAAAGAGGAAACTGGGAAAGGCAATAAGAGGGAGAATAGAGAAAAAACAACGGCTGGGGGGTTTTTGGGAGTGAGGCTGAGAATAGTTGGACGGACTGGAGGGGAGAAAGGCTGAGCAAAGAGAGTGTCGGGGCTGAGGGAAAACAGAAAAAAGAAGAAAGCTTTGGGCTAGATTTGTTGGAGAAAACCAGAGAGAGGTTGACGGGCTGCGGATCTGGCTCAATCTGAGAGAAAAGTGATGAAAGGGATTCCAGCATCGCTCGGTGAGCCCCCCAGCTGATGAACAAAATGATGATGGCGCTGCGGACTTCAACGTCACCGACGCGGAATGGTTCTGCGCCATGTCCTTGGCTCAATCTTTCTTCGCGGGTGACAAAGCAACGAAGGCCAAAAGGTAATCTTTCCATTTTTTCTGTTCATAAATCACAGACGTATTAACATTTTTGCTGCCACGTCTGTTGCTGCGTTCCTTTGCTTATACTTCCTATTTGTGAACTTGATGAGAGGGGGAAAGCTTTCGCTCCCTGATTTTGTGCTAGCCGTGTTCTCTCTGCTGCTGAAAAGAAGTGAAATGCATCCATTAGTATCCTGCCATGCATGTTAAGTTCTGGGTTTCTTGTTGTTGCTATTCTTTCGGCTTATGGTGAAGAAATCCGTGGGTTTGGACTGGGTTTGGGGAGGACGAAAGTTCTGAGTTTTATGTGGGTTTTGGTTGCTGGGTTTTATCTAAGTTTTTGCGTGAAATTGTCCGAGTGGGGTGAGTTGCAAATTTGCAGCAGAATGAAGTGTCGAATGCTTGCATGAGAAAATGTTCAGTCCAAGTTATGCATGCTTGCTGTCTTTCATTGTTCCTTTTTCTTTCTTACTGTTTTTACCTGCTCAAAAGCTGCTCTCATGTCTCTCTGTGGAGCGTTGTCGATATTGCTCAGAGTTGCAGAAATTTTACAGTCCCTTGTGTTATGAAGAAAGGATGCCTGTAGCTTTTCTTGATGAATGAAGTCTCAGGCATCTTCTACTGCTCTGTGTGTGTTTGGGTCACCTTTATTGTTTTGATCTATCCAATGAAGTGCTTTAACATGGGGATTTCTGTTAAGATGATATCCGGAAGTCTTGTCTGAAATAAGAAAAGCTGCATTTCATTGCTCCTGTTTTGCTGTTTCCTCGCGACAGTCCACCGAGTGGGTTTCATTGCCTACTGGATCATTTAATCTTGTGTTTGAAAAAGAAATTGGGTGATTAATGTTGGGTTCATGTGTTCTTGGGCCGAATCCACATAAATCAGGCTCAAACAACTTGCTAGGTAAATAAGCTTCCGTAGAAAACTTAGAAACTGGTGGAAAGTTACTATCGAAAGTAAAACTGAATTTGCAAGCCTCTCCCCACGTTTTGCTGATCTCCCTCTCCCTGGTATGTTTAGTGTGCCGTCTTAAGGATAAGCTTACAGCTGGTTCTTGTTTGAAATGATCCTTAAATTTGGCCGCACAAGGTTGCTGGAACTCCTCAAGTTTTAGTCGGCTGTCGAGAGTTTTTTCTTGTTGCAGAAATGTTTTAAGTTGCTGGAGTTGTTCAGATTCTGCATGGTTGTTGTCCGACCATCTTGGTGCTTAAATCTACAGGTTTCATGATACAAAGTGGGAAGATTGTGTGATAATTGTGTTTGGATTTGTTTATGTTTGAAAAACTGGTTGAAGTGCCGAACTGCATGAAGCTTGCATCAGATTTTTTTTTCCAGGCAATGTGTCGTAGTTTCACATGTATTTGCATGCAACAATTGCTTTCAAAAATTGCACTTTAACCCTCCAAGTCTCTCTTTGTTTCACCATAACCCAACCAATTGAATATTTTCATCAATTTGATCCTTCGCAGCTTTGATTTTTGCAACTTCATTGCTTGTTTTCTTTAATTAATTACCATTGTTAGTGCCCGGTGCAACCCAATGAGTACAAACAAATTCACAAAGATGCACAAAGATATATCAAATTTAAGCACAATAAAGAAAACTTAATTAAAGAGAAAAGATAAGAAATGCAAACCAAATATCAATCCAATAGCCTCTTCAATTGATGGCGATGCTAACCAAGATGTACAAGTGAAGGCTCACTCCTTCCTCACCCCAAACACACTTTGGTTGAGCCAAGGAGTTTTACAACAATTCTAGTTAACCCTCAACAACCTACACTTGAAAGATCACTCACCCAATTAAGAACTATTTTATACAAATGAGGCAACCTTCACCAAGGTTTTACCACTTCAAGTGATAGGTTCACCTTCACCAAGGTTTTACTCCTTCTAGAGAGTAACCTTCACTTGAGCAACCTCACAACCCAATTTTCCCAACCCCTTATACAACCAACAAAGAATCTTTCTACTCAAAAATCTCACTTGTAAGCTTGTATTTTGTGTTGGCAAAAGTCTTGTGTCTTCTTGTGCTTTGGGGTGTTTATAGAAGGTGAGAAATGGCTCCAAAAGGCTCTCCAACGGTCAAATATTAAATGCTGTCAAAACTAGCCGTTGGCCTGTCGGACGTCCGAACCACCTGTCGGACGTCCGAACCCTGCGTCCAAACCACCTGTCGGACGTCCGAACCCTGCGTCCGAACGTCGACAGAGAGTCATCAAATCTTTGCGAAATTTCTCGGACGTCCGATGCGATCGATGTGCGTCCGAGGCGTGCGTCCGATCCTTCTGGACGTCCGATGCTTCCTCACGAGCGTCCGACAGAGTTTCCTTCTTGATGTTCTTCATCATTTCGGACGTCCGATAGCTTCCTTTCGGACGTCCCACATGAGTGCCCTGTTTTTGCTTCTTCTTTTGTGCCACAAGAATCTGTTCTAACAAATTGCTCACATAAAAACATTAGCCCAAATCTACATTTTGGTTTGTTAATCATCAAAACCAAGGATTGATCGACCAAGGTCAACAATTACCATGCTTTGTTTAGATTGCACTTAATGCATGAGTTTAAGAACTTTGCGTCCAAGTGAGCTTGTGTTTACCTATTCTCTTTAATTTTCCCAAATAAATTGGTACCTTGATCTTTTCTTTTATTTTGGAGGATAAATAAGTGATTTCACTCCATTTAGGGCATCAACTGAAGGGAGGTATAACTTCTTTTATCTTTTTTGTCTCTCCCCTATGTGATCCAACGTGCTAAGTGAGAATTGCATGTCTACTTGGCTTTCCTTGCTTTTCCTTAATTCATTTCATTTATTTCATTTCCTTTTGCTTTTATTAAGTTATTCTTTTATGGGGTATGTGTACACCTCTTGGCTTGTAATAGATAGGGCTTGGAGAGCAATTTTGTCCATTTTTCCCCTTTCCCTTTTGTTTTAGTTAGTAAATGTAATAGGTTCATTAGCTTGATTGCTTGCTTTTGTTGCTACGTGTTAATTTGCTTTATTAGGCTCTTGCATCTAGTCGAGCATGCTAAGTGTTATGTGCTATGTGTTTATAGGTGATTGGCATGTCTACTTGCTTTCTATAGTCATAGATGAATGTGATGGATGAATGCACGACACCGCACTAGTTCAACGCTAGTTGTGGCTCATGGTCCCGTTTTCCACTAGTGCAACGCTAGTAGGAATTCATAGATATGGGCTAGTCCAACGCTAGACCCATAGGGATTTCCCTCGCTAGTTCATACTTGCATGTTTCACTACATTTCATGCATTTTTCTTAGTTTTCTAGCATTTGGCATGCTCCTCCAATCCTTTCCCCTTCATTTTAGGCTTTTGCATCTTCATGCTAGTTATAGGGTACATTTGCCTGAGAGTCCCCTTTTGGTAAGGGAAACGAGCGAGTGTGGCTACAAAATAGCCTTAGCACGCTAGTTCTTCCTTCTAATCAAAGGGAAAATTAAAGTCGTGAAATTAGGAGTTATTCCCGTACCCGACTTGATGCATTCCTCTAGGTTCATGCATATCACTTTTTCATTTTTTATCTACATTTCCCACTACTTATATTTTTCTCACTCCACATGCCATGTTCACACACCTCTTCTTTCCCTATCAGTTATTTATTTTCTACCTCACAAAATTGCACCCAATTGCACTTATATGCATCTACTACTATTATACCATATTTTCATCCACTTGCACACAAACACCTTTATTTTGTCAATTGGCACACATGCCCTTTTCTTACATTTGCACACATTGCACTTTTCTTCCATTTGCACACTTGCACTTACATTTGTATTTTTATTTTATTTTATTTTTGCATTCCTCTTTCATTTTCACACTTGCACTCATATTTGGGTCTTCATTTGCATTACTCGTGACCTCTATGAGGGCTTTCCTTACTGGCCATCACAATTCATGTGATTGGGACCAAAAAGCCTCATAAGAGACATTCTAGATTTAGGATTGCATTTTTCATATCCATTAGTCATATCCAACATGCAACACATACTTTGGGTAGAAGAAATTAGGAAAAGAGGGGCTAAATCACGCAACTAACTTTGGCTAGGGTAAGGGAGTGCCTTAGGCTTTGCCTTTGCCTTCTCCCTTATCAAATGTGACCCCCGATCCCTTTCTTTGGTTACGTAGACCTAAAAGTTCTTTAAAAAGGGTTTGTTTACTTTTCTTTCCAAAAAATCACTTTTTGGGTGACTTGGTACACCCTAACTCTATACCAAGTGGCGACTCCATTTTTCATTCAAAAACCCTTTTTGAACTTTGTTTGGCCAAACCGTCGCATTTCACAATCCCACGGCCTTTTATTTTCATTTTCACACACATTCACATACATATCTCACACACTACTTTCACACACCTCAAAAAGTGGGGCGCGACACTGTATTTATTCTGCCTTGAACTGAAACATGTAAACATAAAAAAGAAAAGATCATTAGGATAAAACCCTAGCCTGCCATAACATCAGTTTGTGCCGAGGTTGGTGGGATAAACCCAAGCCCAACAAGATAAAATGGTTAGCGGGATAAAATTCGGTCCTGTCGATATTGGTGAGATAAAATTCGATCTCAACGAGATATAAACGGTCAATGGGATAAAACCCGGTCCTGCCAATATTGGTGGGATTAAACCTGAATCCAACGAGATATAAACGGTCAGCGGGATAAAATCCGATCCTGCCAAGGTTGGTGGGATGAAACTCGATTCCAACGAGATATAAACGGTCAGCGGGATAAAACCTGATCCTGCCGAGGTTGATGGGATGAAATCCGATCCCAACGAGATATAAAAGGTCAACGGGATAAGACCCGGTCCTGCCGTAAAATTGAAAAGATTTTTGTGGAATACTTTTTGTAGAATTTTGAAAATAGAAAACGGATGATTTCTTGTAAAAAAATTTGCCCCAATGTGATACTATTGGACCGTTGGACCTACAAAAGAGAAATAATCATAATGATAGATAATGACACCACCATCCGATCAATTCTGCTTTCAAGAAATGTGTAAACATGAGTATTTGAGCGTTCTTCCCCGATGTAGCGAAAACTTAACTTTACTCTACGAAGTGTGTCAAGTTTCCTCAACTTTCAATGCTAACAAGACACTTGGTATCTAGGCAGTTTTAATAGATCACGGGGATTGCCATTTTGATAAATCCCCAATGAAGCGAAACCCAACTTTGTTTTGCGAACTACATCAAATCTTCTTAACTTCCAATGTTCATCAAATATGACATTTGGTATCCAGACAACTTCAATAAATCACAGGGATTGTCATTTGATAAATCTAGCGAGATAAATGAAACCATGAAACTCATGAAAGAATATTTTTATTTACACAACAATGATGAAAATCCTAGTAATCATGAAAAAAATCATTTATTGTTATTGAAAGAGAATTAATTTTGGAGAAATGAATCTGTAAGCTTAACAATTTACGCTTGAGAAACCAAAATAATTTGATCTCAAATAAAATGCCACGTTTGACCCTTTGGATATTGGCTCTGTTTGGATTGTAAATTATTTGAGATATTTTTACTGTAGCACTTTTTGTGATGTGATGTATGTGAGATGAAAAGGTAATTGGGAAGATAAAAAGGTGTGTTAGAAATTGTAATGATGATGTAAGTAAATAAATTTTGGCTAATAATCCTCTATCCAAGCAGAGCCATTGTTCCTCCGGAATTCAATGTTGGCAATAGAACCACAATCGTGAAGAGAAACTCAAATGAACTGAGTCACCAGCCATTCCAATCCAAGCTCACTTTTCCTTACAAAACCCTACCTTAGTGCCCTTTCGGGTTTTCACTAAGGCTGTCCCATCCTTATATTTTCTTTTTCTTTTATTTCCTTTTTCTCTCTTCTTTTCTTTCTTTTTTTTTCTCTTTTTTCTTTTTCTTTTCTTTTTTCTTTTCAAAGGTGCCCTTTTGAATTTTTACCTGATGGACAAATCCTACCGATAGCCCTTATCAATTCAGAAACGTGTTTTAAAAAAATGATGGCATCAGTATGACAATTCTTCCCTTGTAAAATTGGTGAAGGTGTATTAACATCATTTGCCATTTGATTAGAAAATTTTTCAAAAGAGGTGATACAAAGAACGGAAGTCAGGACTTTCAATTTTTCGTAATGTGGTCAAATGAGGTGCTTAGAAGTTAAGGCTTGAAGGCAGATTTCAAAAGTGATTAAATAACCTGAGGTCGCATCTTCATATTAACCCTACTAAAATTGCCCCAATTTATTCTTAACTGAGGTTTTTTCATTTTCTTTTCCTTTTTTTTTTGTCATTCCATTCATCTTTTGAAATTTTTTAAAATTTGTCCCAATTTATTTTTTAACTGAGATTTTCTCCTTTAATTTCCTTTCCTTTTGCTCCTCTATCATTTTTCACCTATTGAGGCTTTTCTTCCTCTTTTCAACTCAAACTCGCCCTAGTATGGGGTTTGCAATCCTCAAGGGTTGTCAAATGAAATAATTTATTCTGACGGTTCAAAAGGGATAACTAGAGATAGAATGGTTAGTTGGAAAAAAAGAAGGTCTGATTTTCATTCTGTTTTTCGCATTAACCCTAAAAGGAGACTTCCATTTATCAGATGAAGAATTTCTTACACATATTCAAATTGATAGGCTAAGGGCAAACTTGTCCATTCATTTCTATAAGAATAAGTGCTCCACCAGGCAATAACTTTTTTGACAATAAAAGAACTCTGTCAATTTGGGGCAAACTCTTCTCTTGGCCTCATATTGCAATGACAGAAGCTACCTCAACGCTTTGTCTCCTCATCTGAATAGTCATGATTTGACCCTTTTATGGTAAGCACAGGCTAATCTCTGTTGATAGCACTGACCATGACAAATGGCATTCAACTGCTTCTTATCAAGCGATCACTGATTTCTATTTCCTTAATCTTGATCCCAATTCGACTTGAGTTTCTTTTTATACCATTCGGGCCTCTTTGAAACATTTTCGGATGTCTCTTCGCCATTCCTCTCATCTTGAAATTAAAATTCACATTCGTGAGATATCGAGATTGCTGCCATCAAATTTTGGAACAGTGATATCCAAAGGGTCAGAGGATTTTATTTTTGGCCATCTGAAAAGAATGCGCAAGTAACACAGTATATATAAATTGTATATTTTATTGAATTTCAAGATAAAGATCAAACTTAATAGCATGTTATTTGTTAAACAAGACGTGTCTTCAAAAGTCACTTGATTCAAAACTATTTATAAAAACATAGTTACACAAAAGATACACGCATGAATGTTTTTCATGGATTTTAACCAAAGACAACTCTCCAAATTTATCGAAACTCCCTTCAAAAGGGAGGGATCTCACTAGTTCGGGATTTTCAAGTTTTCTTATTGGGGGTAAATGTCTCAAACGTGTTGTGATGAGGTACTTGAGAGTCTGGGTAATTCTGAGGCATTTGAATACTGGCCGGGTTGACTTGGATGTTATGGGATAAGTATATGGAAAACTAGAACTGGGGTAGATAAAAGTCTCTTTGGGTATCTTTGCAAAGAACGGTGCAAAGGTAACTTGAGTATGGGATAGAGGAGGTGGTTGATTTGCAATGTCTGCTGGAGGTGCCGTGGTGGACCTGTCAGATGATTCCGGATGTGCACTCATGTTTACACGTTTCTCAAAACTCAGCCGCGAGATCGTGTAACGATGGGGCTTCTTCTTGTAACTATGTTTAAAAAACACCTGACATAGGAAAAATCCTATTTAAATTCCTCTTTTGACCAGCTGTTGACAAAGTAAGAAAAGAAACAAAAAGAAAAAGACACGAGTTAGTATATATTGAGGTAATTCAGATGCATGTCCTATTGGGGGGACCCTTTTTACGCCAAGGATTGGCCTAACATGAAAATGCAATCTTTCAGGGTTGGCACTAAACAATACCTGATGGATCTGATCAATTTATTGCCATTCGATTGGAAGGTAATTTGAAAGTTTTGGCCAATTGAACGACGGGAGATTTCTAGTCTGATAGAACAAGGGTAAAGTCCGAATGGATTGATTGTTTTGATTGATACAAGAATTTGTAAAAACATACCGATTTGGCCTTGAAGAACTTTCTATCGGAGAGATTGAAATTTGTTGACAAATTTTCTCAGTGAAGCATGGATCGAAGCCCCAACCGATCGAATGGCTGGATGCAATGGATGATTTTCTCAAAATCGACTAGGTTTCCCAATTTAAAATTTGACATTAAAACCCTAATTGGTCAAATGGGTTGAATGAAATTGATGATTTGCTAAAAATAGATTGGCTCACCTAATCAATAAAAACTCTAATTTGACACTTTTGTTGCCAACACATTAGTCTATGAGTCTTCTACAATCAAGATTTGGCCTCAACATATTTACCATCTCAACAATGAGAAATTATTTTGTGAATTTTTTCAAATTAATGTCCTTTACGTAAGAAATTTTTACCAATTTTAACAAAAATAGTCAAAAGATGATTGTTAGATGCTCATATTCTAATGTGCAAAAACTATTCTATCATTCTCAATGTCGTTATCGTGGAAGAGATCGGATCCTACCTTACCTTGTGCACTACCCCTTTGGATAGTACAAAAATTATAAACGTGCAAGTCTCATTGGATTACATATCTGAGACACAAGGTGGTTTATTCCTATCGTGGGATCACCTACATGGCGTTCCCTCTAAAGTTTATTAAAACAATTAAATATGCAATTTGAAATGAAAACATGACCTAAGGGACCCTTCATATGCCAGGGTAGGTCTAAAATGATATGCAATTATTAGTCTACAAATGCAATAGATCGGAATTTAAACGTGCAATAACCTATCTAAGAGGGTAGTTTCTATAAGAGAATCATGCCAGATCTCTTATTTTCTAGCGTTTGTGAATGCAAAAGACGAGAAAACAGGAAAATGTTAGTTCAACACATAACACGTTGTGACAATTAAATGATATATAAAAAGCAAAAAGAAAAATAAGGAAAGAGGGGTGGAATCCCTCCCCTCGTATTTAGTGTTCCTAATTGGGTAAGGTTGACTCTATCCTAGGGTATTTCTAATATGGATGCATGAGATTGGGCTCACTAATGCATCTAGACTCGATAAGGTTTTCAGACTCCCAAACCTTCAGACCTAAAAGTGAAGGGTCATAAATCCCAGGGCCTTCGGTCGGTGGTTCGAGTGATCCCTTAGGCATCGCTATGGGCGCAGAACACACCATCTACCTACCTAAGAAAATCGATCCTAATCCTACACGGAAGTGGGGGAAGCGCCCACAAAAAAGAAAAATAGGGTAAAAAGTAATGCATGCAGGTATGAGGTGCTTTCTTTTGAGAGAAGAGATTATAGTACCATCAAATACAGGCGAAGGTTCTAGGGTGGCTACTCCCTCCCCCTAAGATGCAAGCGCGATACAAGTAAAAGCAAATAATTAAACAATCCATTCATCACATACGCGGATATCGAGATGATTGTGCATGTGAATATGTAAAAAAATCCTAAAATGGAAAAATGCAACCTAAAATCTCCAAATGTGATATATAAGAAGTTAAAAGAAGAAAAGAATTGACTAAATCAAATGCTCGGACCCTCTAAATTCTCCAGTGGAGTCGTCAAGCTGTCGCGCCCCATTTTTTAAGTGAAAAAATATAATGTTTTTAAAAAAATGAATTTTGATTAATTTTTAATTTTAAAAAAATGAGTTTTTTTATTTTTTAAAAAATAAATAAAGAAAATAGGTCTAAATGGGACTTAAAGTGCGACGATTTTGACCCAAAAATAATGATTTAAAAAGGATTTTTAATAAAAATTAGGAATCGCCACTTGGTATTGAGTTTGAGGTGTACCAAGTCACCTAAAACGAGTTTTTTAAAGAAAAAAGTAGAGAAAACCCTTTTTAAACGATTCCAAATCTGCGAAAATCAAGAGAAAGGGGGTTGGGAGTCGCATTTGAAGAAAGGGAAGGCAAGAATAAAATTCAAGGCACCCTTTCAACCTAACCTAGAGCTAGTTACGTGATTTAATCAAAAAATTTTCTTATTTTAATCGAAAAATTTATCACATTTGGATGTCACTACATGAATGCAAACCTAGACCTAATGGGTATCGGGAGGGTCAGAATATCCCTTCAAAACTTAATTGGTGCAAATCACATTAATTGTGATGCCCAAGTTGACTCTTTGAAGATGTCATGAATATGCAAAAACATGAGACTCGAAGGAAAGAAGAGAAAATAATAATTATACAAATATACATGGCCTAAAGGAATGCATCATAACGGGTGCGGGGTCTAAAATTCGTAACTTTAATTTTCCCTTTAATAGAGGGAATACGAGCGTGCTAAGGCTAGAGAGTCATACTCGTCCATATCCCATATTCGAAGGGTATTTCCTATTTAGTCAAGCAAATGACCTAATCTAGTTTTAATTTTCCTAAATGAAATATAAATCTAATATCATGTCTCACACACAGGGATAAGGAATATACATATAGGGGAAATATGGGATAAGGGGTATATATAAGGGAAAATATGGGACAAGGGGGATGTCACGCAAAATGAAAAAATCCTAAAAAGTAGAAAATATGCATGAAAATATAGTGATTATCATACAAACATGATCTAGAGAGGACCAAAACATTGTTTGAAACAAACCCATGTAACCTCGTTCTCATTCTCACAGCAAAACCCCAAAATATTAGATGGGTTCCTCACTCTTAGGGAGAAAAAAAAAACAAACAGATTCTAGGAATAAAGTGATAAGAAGAAAAAGAACCCTCAGACATTGCTATACCTAAAAATGCAAGTAAACAAGAAAAAGGGAACGACTTTGGACTGTAAAATGCAAGCAAAAATGCAGAGAAACATCAACTCATACGCAACCCAGCAAGCTCCTTCACCAAAGACAGAAACCACATCTCAACATGAATGGTGGCGGTGGGTGATATCGACAAGCGACAACTAATCCAGCTCCTCCTCTGTTCCTTAGTTTTCCTTTTGCTCTCCCTTGCTCAAAGCTTCCTTCCTTTCTGGTTTTTCTCTCCTTTCCTTTCCTTCCTTTCTTCCTTCAAGCTTCCAGTTTTCTCCCCCGAAACTCTCCCTCTTTCTTGCCC
>NW_020863330.1:0-35067 GCF_003713205.1 Coffea eugenioides | reverse complement strand
ATGCTAATATTTTTTGTTTGATAATCAACTATAACAATAAATCTTTGGGAAAAATCCATTTTTCGTCCTTAAACCTTGAGTTAGGGACACATTTCATCCCCAAACTTTTAGACGTACCACATTTAGTATATGAATTAATTATTTTGGGTCACATTTAGTCCAAAAACGGTAAAATATTCAATTTGGGCAGAGAAGGCATTTGGTTGAGAAATTGTTTTTACTTAACGGCCACGTGCCAAACAAGCGACTTTCTCCTTCCAAATTAAGCAATTTACCATTTTTGGACTAAATGTGGTAAAAATTAATTGATTCATGTACTAAATGTGGTGCATCTAAAAGTTTGGGGATGAAATGTGTCCCTAAATCAAAGTTTAGGGACAAAAAATGGATTTTTCCCATAGATCTTTTGCGCTATAATAGGTTAGGGAAAAATGCACTTTTCATCCTCAAAATTTGGGTTGTTGACCATTTTCATCTTCAAAGTTTCACTCAAAACACATTTCCTCAAAGTTACGTAATTTTGGCCAATTAAGGTCAATTGACGGGAATTGGCAAATTTATCGTTAGAACCAACTGTAAACCCAACAAAAAATGGGTAAAACCAAATGGGGCCACATTCCCCACCTTGATCACAAATCGGGCAATCTAACGGATCATCAAAATCAATACACAACCAACATGCAACCAAACAAAATGTTTTTTCCCCCTCTCCTTTGTCCTTGGCAACTGCCGAAGAAAATTTAATCACAGCTAAAAAGTATAAGTCTCCATAACAGAATCATCCGTAGCTCAAAATTAAGCAATTAGTTTCTCAAAGAATGTAACATCCAGCTCAAGCTCAACGTAAGCAAACAACTTTTTCTTTTTCTTTTCTTAAATTATAAAGCACCAATCCTCACACATTAACATTAAACCCTAAAGTCCACATTTTTCTCATATTAAGTAGCAAAAAATCTAAATTTTTTGTTCGTAATAAATCCATTTTAGCAATAAAGTCAACAAAAAATTAATTCAATTATAAACTAGTTTAGTTTACCAGGAGAGCCAGCATAGCGCAAGAGGTGATAGGCTTGGCGGACTTTTCAACTTCAACGAGGCACAAACGGCAATTTCCGGCAATAGAGAGGCGGCTATGGTAGCAAAAACGAGAAATGTCGACGCCGGCAATCCGCAGGCCTGAAGGACTATCATACCCTTAGGGATTTTAACTGGATATCCATCTATGAAGACTTCGATAGCGTCTTCCGGGTTGGGGAAGTGGACTCGGGCCCTGCCGACGGGAGTTCTCTTGGGAAGATCCGAGGGGGAGGGGGAGAATCGGGTTGGGCTTGGGTTGCTTCGGCATTTTGGAGCTCACTAGTGGAGACGATGGAGCGGCGGAGAAGAGGAGTGAAGTTTCCTGGCCGGAGTTTTCCGGATCGCAAGAGAGTCCGGGAGGCGAGTAAACCCAGCCCCATTTTTTGGGTTTTATTGCTATCTCAGATGGACAGGATAACAATGAAATGTGTAGTTTTTTTATTTCTCTTCTTTGTTGAAAATTGAAATTGAGCTGAGAAAGACTGTGGAATGATTTTGAGGTGCGTCGTTTATCTGTATAATTCACACGCAGTTATTGGTGGGGAACCGGATCGGTTAATAACCGACTTGGTTATCAAACCATGGGTTTTTCAGGTTGATGGACCATGTGATATTCCGAGCTTTAATAGTTGAGCTTTAATTTAGCTAACTAATTTTGGTCATTCAGTTTTACCCATTTTTTGTTGGGTTTATAGTTGGTTCTAACGATAAATATGCCAATTCCCGTTAATTGTCCTTAATTGGCCAAAATTACGTTACTTTGAGGATGAAATGTGTTTTGAGTGAAACTTTGAGGATGAAAATGGTCAACAAGCCAAACTTTAAGGATGAAAAGTGCATTTTTCCCTAATAGGTTACTTTTCATAGTATTTTTATTGGGGATACGGATTCTTTTTAAGATAGAGATAGAAGTGTTATCTTTTTTTTTTTAAATTTATGGACTGGTTTTTTTTTTCTAAGAAAAGTTTATGGACTAGTTTAGTGATAGAACTACATAGTTTGGTAGTGATTTTAGCCATTTGTTTTTAATTATTGTTGATTTATTCTTGATTTTGATAAAAAAAAAAGTTACAAAAAAATGGATGATATTAAAAGTTATTAAAAAATGTTACTAATTTAAAATTTGATTAGGATAGAGGTTAGGGACAATATTGATAATTTTTCTATATTTCTAATGAAATAGGAGAAATGAATAAGAAGTAAAAAGGAAAAACATTATAAAATCCATTGTTTGTATAAACATAGCAACAACGGAATTTTATTAAAATATTAAGTTTAGTATTGTTTAAATGGATAAGGGATGTAGGTGTAATATTTAAAACCTTATAGAAGCTAAGTAAATTGTTAGAAACTTCAAGGAAAATTTCTAAAATTATCCCATAAACTTTTAAAATTCTTGGGGGTGGCAGCCGTACTCCCCCATCTTACACCCGTGCTCATTGATTGGATATTTGGAGTTCTGGTTTAAATCCCTCACCTTCAATAAATCGTATCAAAAAGGGAAAAAAATAGTAATCAAAATAAAATCAAAATAAAATATAGTAATGCGTAGTAGAATGATACAATGATAAGGCAGCAATGCGTAGTAGAAAAATGAAGAAATGAACACAATTACGGACAACAAATATCTTGGAAATAGCAATTGGACATGTTTTGGATAGGTCTATGATGCTTATGCGTCATTCTTAATTTTGCAACATCTTCACTTGCACAAATTTTTCTCAAGTCATTTGGGCAAAATTTAATACTTTTTTCTATATATGGTTCTGAATGTAGTTAACTATAGGACGAAATCAATAACAATAATTTGAAACAAGAAGAAAATAAATAAATAAATAAATTGCTAGCTATCCAATTAAAGGGTATTTCACTCTATACATTTAACTCGAAGGAACCAGGCTGTGCTTGGCTCAACTACAAAATTCTGGTTAAAATTCATTACACTATAATTTACTTTCAAATAAAGAGCAATTATAATTGTCAAAAGATGAGTCTAAAAAATAAAGTTTGTTTTTGGTGGAATGTTCCAAAAGTTTGCTCCAACTTGCTTATTGTGATGCAGTAAAGTTTATCTTGTTGTATTGTGTAGACAAACAATAGCAAAAAAAAAAAATCAAAAACCAAGCACATGAGATATGCAAAACCTATTCAATGTTAACATAAATTATATATGCTTCATAAAGCTCAAATATCATGCTATTATAATTATAAATGCATAAAATTTTACCACTATTTCTTTTTCAAACAAGACACCATCATATAAAAACTTCCATCCTACAAATTTACAACAAAACTTGCAAGAAATTCTAATGGAAGGTTTTTCGATGCATAAAAAGGGTACAAAAATTCAGTACCAAAGAATTACTAAAGGAAGTGCAAGATTCAATTGTGCATTAAAAACGAACTAAAACATCAGAATTGCAAAATACAAATTTTGCATTTAGATTTAAGACAAACCTCACAAAAGGAAAATTGACTTGCAGAACCAAAATAATGGAAGGCTTAATGAATATCAAGAAAATCAAGCCAAAATAAATAAATAAACCATTGTAGCAGGATAAAAGGGGCAAAAAAGAAAAATGATAAAGGCTAAATGAAATGCAGTTAATGGAAAAAAAAAACTTAAGTCCATATTTGGTAGCGTGAAATAGGGGAAAAGCAGGAATAAAAAGAAAATGGAACATACCATACAATAGGAATAGCAGAGGTAAAACGTCTATTGTCTATGTTTTTTTCTAAAAGAAAGAGATGACCATAAATCATGATATTTGAACAAAGGAACAAAAGAAATATCCATTCTCATGCAAGAAAAACATACATTTGGTTAATTATAAAGGAAAAAGGAAAAGATGCATTCACTGAGTGGAAAGAGGAAAGGGAGAAAAATTAGGATGAAGGAAAAAATTTAACGGAAAAAGCAAAATACTGGATTAAAGAGTTAAAATTGATGAAGGAAGAAGTAATAATATAAATCAGTTGATTGTTGTGATACCTCTCCATGGTCAACAATAATAACCTAAAAAATAGTAAAAATAATAATCTTAGTATAATTCATTATACAGAAAAATTTTGAAGGGAAAAAGAAAGATAAAGAAAAAAAGATAGAGATAAGGGTTGTGGAGCAAAAATTCAACTAAAAAAGAAAACTGCCACTTGTCAAAAGAAGTAACTATACACATGGTAAAAAGAGAAGTTGCTACAGTAACCTTTCTTTCTTTTTATATACAAGGTAGATACAATAGTAACCATTATTGTCATCACCATAATGGTGATGTTGGAGGTCAGGGGATCAACCCATACCTTCCACAATTTGGCCACAATATGTGGTTTGTTCTAAAAAATCCAGGCGGGTGTGCTGTGCACCCGTCTGGTCCGGTGGTGGTTCAGTCCCCTCTGGGTTATTTCTGGACCTACTTAGGTCCGCCCCCTCCCCCATAGTGTAGGATAGAATAGGCTTATCGTCTCCGACAAAAAAAAAAGAAAGTAGATACAACAGTTTTTTGCTTTTTTATTAATATCTAAAATTTGCTTTATTTAGCACTGTTGGTAATTATATTTGTGGTGCTCTCATTTTCTCATCACCTTGCTTAATTAGCCAAGCGAATAGGCCTAAAGATTTAGTACTTGTTTAGGTTAGAAAAATATTCACACTATATGCAAATTAACTGAAGATAAACTTTCCAAGTTGGGCCCTTCATATAGTAAGCTGTGGATCTCACAAACAAATATGAGTCTGACAGACAAGAAAATGATTTTGAGATAGACAACATTTACAAAAGGGTTAATTCCACTTTGTCCCCCCAAACTTTGGACGATTATCCACTTAAGTCCCTAAACTTCAAAATGGGACACTTAAGTCCCTAAACTTATAAATACCTCCCACTTAAGTCCCTGAACTTATAAAATGGGACACTTTAATCCCTAAACCCTCATAAAATGGGACACTTCGACCACCAACGGCATTCAGGATTTGTTAACAATTTTCCTTAAGTGGGAAGTATTTATAAGTTTAGGGACTTAAGTGTCCCATTTTGAAGTTTAGGGACTTAAGTGGGTAATCGTCCAAAGTTTGGGGGGACAAAGTGGAATTAACCCTTTACAAAATGTTGAATGAAGTGACATAACTGCAATGTATGTGCTCCAAACAAGCAAAATAAAGGAGTAGTGAAGAAGAAAACAAATAGAAGAAAAAGAATATATTACTTGTCATGATCCTTTTTACCCTTTCCACTTTTGTTGATGTGTGCGATGTGATCGAATCAAATCTTATTGTCAACAACCAAATCTCCGCCAACCAAACAAAAAAAAGGAAGAAGAAGAAGAAGAAGTCAAATAGCCACGAATATCATGCTTTAATGTGGTGTGATAAAGTTATAGCGTAAATATGTATTCAATGAAACTCAAATTCGAACTTAAGTAGACCTAACTTGAGCTGATTTTTAGCTGCTCGAATAGCGTTATGAGTTATGACCCCGTACTTAAGCATTATGCGTGCAGCTTAAAACATCAATCATCGAGTCTAACAAACATTCATTTAATTTCTGGTTTTGGTAAGTGTAAAATTTGTAGTGTATCCCTTATTTAGAAAACACATATATTAATTAATTTTGCATAAAACTCAATTAAACTAAAATCATAATTAAGTTTGAGATCCACTTCTATCAAACTAAAATCATAATTAAGCCAAGCTCGAGCTTCAATTTCAAGAAGGATGTTGGAATAAATAGTTTATAAAAAATAAAGGAATGAAAGCAAAACAAAGAAACACACTCAATGACATCGCCAAAATAAATAAATGAATAAGTAAACTGGATGACAGCTGTGCTTGACTTTGTGCAGAATAATTTATCGCTGTGCTTTGGAACTGTCATTTAGTCTGCGTCACATCATTTTATTGGTGTCTCCCATTTTCCATGAGGCCAGACTTTCTTTTCTTTCTTTTTTCATTTTTTCATTTTCGGTTTTTATTGGGCACAACGCTAAATTATTGCATAATTACGTGTAGTTTTTGGAGTTTTAATGTCAGATGAATTTCCTTAACCTCCCTTGTTTCTTAGTTAATTATTTGATATTTCTAGTTTTGCCTTGTATCAATCAACAATTCTTCTCCCTATTTCTGGATCTCTGTCTGGTACAAATTAACAGTGATTTTGAAGTAACAAAAATCATATTGTTGTGTGTGTGTGTGTAGATATATATAATAGTGAATGATAAGATGGTGGGAATTGATCTCATATTAACAAATACTTTGCACCTTCATTAAATTGATCTCATACTTATTGTCCAATTTGCAGGTATATGATACAAATAATAAAAGAAAGGGTATATGTAGGATTAATTACACTTTTCCCCTTGTGGTTTAATTCTTTTTTACATAATCATTTTATGGTATTAAAAGGTATATAACCCTACGTGGTTAGCACACGTAATCTTGACATCTTATCATTATGAAGGAATGTTTATGTCATTTTGGCAATAAAGTCAGGATGGAGAGCTTTAAAATCATAAAAGGGTTATTTAGAAAAACGTTAAACTACAAAGGACTAAATTTACCCAAGAAAAAGCAAACCTAAAAGGATCAGCAAAAATATCATGTATTAATAACGCCTATTATTAATAATTAAAAAAAATGTACAATGTTGAATTCAAAGCAAATAAATGAGAATTCAGCTTCCAGGTTCTAATACTAGCATTGAATGAACAATGCTGCATCCTTACCTAAGCAAAACACTTTATACACGTTACTGACTAGGTAGAAGGTATTGTCATAAGATTTCATCCAACAAGTGATCTTCTGAAGTTGGATATTGTCTCAACTACCATTAATTTTTTATGTCTTGTTTCTATTTTCAGACAAGTGATCTTCTTGTCTCTTGTTATGCCAAATCAAAGAATAAATTATCTTTAGCACTATCATGACACCACTCGAATAATCAACTTTTGAAGGCCACCACTATGCTATCCTCCTCCTCTCTTCTTCTCTTCATATTGCTCATTTCTGCAAATCCTTATGCAAGAGCCCTTCAAGAAGGAGGCAATGGAATAGAAGAAGAGCTTGAAGATGTGAAAATATCAGATTTCCCAACTGGATTTCTCTTTGGTGTTGCCACTTCTTCCTATCAAGTATACAAATCATGTGTTTCTTTAACTTTTGTGTATTTGCCTGTGTTTTTGGTGATGTATTTTTCCATGCAGTTCTCTTGAAATTTGTCTAGCATGACACTACTCCAATGGTTTTAGATTGAGGGTGCAATTCTTGAAGATGGGAAGAGCCTTAGTAACTGGGATGTTTTTGTCCATAAAAATGGTGATAGTGATACTTTTTTACTGCTGCTTATAACAAGGTCTTTTTCTATACAAATTTGGATAAAGAAATCTGATTAAGTTTCTACTTTGCTTCAAATTGTATTAGGCAATGTAAACAATGGAGACACTGGAGATATAGCCACTGATCATTACCATCGTTACCTGGTACCAAATTAACTAAGTTACCAACTCCAGTACTCTGATGTCCTTTCACTTTACCCTTAACATTTTACTTGAATGATATGAAGATGTACATTAAAGATTTCAAGCAATGAATCCATTTAAAGCATGTGGCTTTTGAATCATTCATGACAGGAAGATATAGAGGCAATCCATTCTCTTGGAGTGGATGCTTACCGGTTCTCCATTTCCTGGTCAAGAATACTTCCAAGTGTGTTATTTTCCTTCCATGGATAAACTACTTGAGGAGTTCCTAAACTATTTCAATAATTAAGTTTTGACTTCTCATCTATTTCAAGTCTCAATTTGGTCCATCAACCATAAAAAATGTCAAATTTTGATCCTTTAGTCCATCTCCACTATTCAAAGTTGACAATTGAAATAGTTTAGAGGCCCTTCAAGTAGTTTACCCTCAATGGTATAATCGCTTTTGGTCCCTTCTTTTCTTGGAATGCCACAAACTCACAATAAATCTTTAAATGGTTTGTTTAGATGGGAAATTGGGTGGTGTTAATGCAGCTGGAATCATGTTTTACAATAGTATAATCGATAATCTTCTACTCAGAGGTATTGAGCAAACATCACATGTTTCTTCCACCCTTCATCTCTTATTTATTACTACTGTGTCGCTTGAGAGCTTTAGATCACATTGTATCCAACACAGGCATTCAGCCTTTTGTGACAATTCACCACTGGGACATACCCCAAGTGCTTAGTGACGAATATGGGGGCTGGCTAAATCCTCTGATTCAGTATGTTGAACTTAATATTATGCTGGATTTCTGATTATGGATTTTATGTGAATGGTATATAACTCCGCAATATGATCAAAATCTTGGGTCTGTGTGAATTGAATTAGGGATGACTTCGTCCATTTTGCTGAAACTTGTTTCAAGAATTTTGGTGATCGGGTGAGGTATTGGGTGACCATCAATGAACCAAATTTGGCTGCAGATTTTGCCTATGAAAGGGGAAAACATCCTCCAGGTCATTGCTCCCCTCCTTTTGGCAACTGCTCAGCTGGTAATTCAGATACTGAGCCCCTGATTGCAATGCATAACATGTTACTTGCCCATGCCAAGGCTTCCAAACTCTACCGCGAGCAGTTTCAGGCAAGTAAAATACCTCGTTGGCATCAATGATATACAGTATCCGCTGTTTTACTGGATTATACAGCTAAACTACTTTTTTTTGTCATACCAATCTTGGGACAGCCCAAACAAGGTGGTGTAATTGGAATTGTGGTCCATGCAATTATGTACGAACCATTTACTGATGACGAGCATGACAAGGAAGCTGTAAAGAGGGCATTGGCTAATAATGTGGCATGGTAAGTGTTGACATCTCCTCCTTAAGCTGTGCCATTTACCCTGCGATTGGGAGCTTTTACTGTCCTCTCCTCTCACGCGATTGAAGCCTCGTTGGATTGAAAGATTGAAATCAAGAAGCTTCTCTACGTGAAATAAATCAAAATAAGACAAGATGACACGTTCTTGATGTGCTATGTTTATAAAACAGGGCTTTCGATCCTCTAGTGTTTGGTGATTATCCTCCAGAAATGCGTCGCTATCACAGAAATGAGTTACCCAAATTTACACCAGAAGAAAGGCTGCTCATAAGGGATAGCATTGACTTCCTTGGACTGAACCACTATGCAACTCTTTATGCTAAGGACTGCATACGCTCAAGTTGTGCCAGCTCCGACTCTGCCTGTGCCCCTGGTGGAGACCGTGCCATCTGCGGCTTTGTCTGTACTATTGCAGAGCGTGGTGGTGTTTTGATTGGGGAACCGGTACGAGAATCAGATATTCGCTGAAATATCAAATTCAGATTGCTATATGACTCTGAAGATTAGTTTTTTTTTTCCTCATGATTTTTTTTCTGGTTTAAACAGACAGGGTTGCCAACATTCTCTGTTGTTCCAAGAGGAATGGAAGAGATTGTGGACTATGTAAAGAATCGATACCATAACAAGCCTATGTTTATTACTGAAAATGGTAAAAATATACTTTCGATAACATGCTTCTGTTATCATTTGTCTTACCATTGAGAACTCATAATTTTAACTAATCTGTAGGTTATTCTACACCTCCACAACAAGAACAAGTTGATGACTTCCAACTTGATGTCAAGCGAATTGCATTCCACAAAGCATACCTTGCCTTCTTGGCTCGAGCCATGAGGTGATATTGTTCCCATGATTGTAGTCACATTCATCTATCCTCATCTACTGCCATTAATGATGCTTTTGTCGAGCAGATTCTTCGCCAATTATGGGATAAATATTCTCTTTTCTACTGATTTAGAAACTAAAAAAGGTTTATAAATTTTTCAACACTATGGAACATTTTTTCTTTAAGAAGCTATAGCCTATAAGCCTTCCCCTTTTGCCTCTCATCCTTCGGGCAAGGTATGAATGCATTTAAACAAATCATATCACCTCTCGTACAAAAAAGATTCATGATTTCATGTTTTTCTTGATGCATGCTTTCTTTCGTACTGAAAATCTTTGCTAGAATAGCTGATCAATTTACATACTTTTGTTTGACAGAAATGGTGCAGATGTGAGGGGCTACTTTGTCTGGACATTGATGGATGACTTTGAATGGTCATCGGGTTATG
The DNA here is from genome assembly GCF_003713205.1 of Coffea eugenioides. Classification (NCBI taxonomy): domain Eukaryota; kingdom Viridiplantae; phylum Streptophyta; class Magnoliopsida; order Gentianales; family Rubiaceae; genus Coffea; species Coffea eugenioides. The sequence continues at coordinate 24,882 of NW_020863330.1, read as the reverse complement.
ATGTAAAGTTTGGATTTTATTCTGTTGATCGTGCAACCTTGAATCGAACTCCTAGGTCCTCCGCCAAGTGGTACAGAAACTTCCTCGGGAACATCAGCTCCAATAGCATGAAGCCAAGAACTGCAGTTGCATTTTGGAGCAAAGTTGGTAGAGCAGAAGAGTGATGAACTGGTTGTTTTCAGTTCATTTTCCCCTATGTATATTTCCCCTATTTTTATGGATTAATCTTTCCTACATTGTTCGTGGATACACTGACAGAGTTGAATAGATGCTAAATCATTTGAATTTGAATTTAAACATTAAATTTTATATATATGGCGTGTTATGCACGTAGATCCGCTAGTATATACACCGTCAATATATAAAAGGTTTACCCTACGGTAAGGAAATAGTTTACAAGCTCAAACCGAACCTCACTGCAATGTGGATCCTTGGTACATAAAAACATATTTGTGTCTTTTAATTTAATCAAAACTACATAATTGTCATTTCATGTTTAAGTGTCATTGATCATTATCTTTTGACACTTGCATTTTGACAAAGTGCTTTCGAAAATTTTGTTCATAAAAATTTGCCAATATATTTTGTTGATACCAAATTTATTAATTTCTTACAAGCTCATTTCCTTTTTTAATTCTTGAGGTTAAAGATTTTAAGGTTAATTGTAAAGTTTTGAAAAGGCATTATGCTAGATGAGGTTATCTATAATTTACTGTCAACAAAAATTGACTACATAAGTTGCTAATTCTATTCATTTTTCCCTTGGATATTTACCATTACTTATACATATGCTTATCCTTGGTCTATAAAAGTATGGTGAGGAAATAAGAATCCAACAGTTGTATTATGCAAGATGAAATGTACTCTTTCAGGCTGAGAAGAATTGCAAGTCTCTTGCCTATTGAGTGGAATTTTTTTTTTCTGTCTCTTTTCACCAGGTGTGGTTCCTCTTTGTCCAAGAATAGGAAAGAGAAAAAAATTTCCCATTTATTAATATATTTTTCTTTCTTTTTTTTTGGTTAGTTATATTTAAGTGGTCAAAACTTTACAATTAAAATAATTCATTGAAATTTAGGAACTTTTCCCTAATCAAAGCCTTAACTTGGACATCAAACTTCATTCTTTGGTGCAATGCTGAAATTAGCTCCTCCAAGGGTTCATAAAATTGCAGGAAGCTCCCCTCCAATTTAATCACTTACATTTACCTCCCTTGACTCAATGGAAGATGGAACAACCACCAGACCACACAATCAATATATTTTAACAGTTAAAAAAGAAAACAAAAAAAGTAAAATTAGAATAACAAAATTATTGGAGGCTTGGATCAATTCATGGGACAATAATAAAACTAATAAGTATTGCATGATTATATACCTACCTCAGTGCCTAATCAAACCTTCTTCCCTAATACCTTCCACACAGCCTTCTTCATGAAAAATTGAAAATTCCCTCAATCTATTCGCCTAATCACCATGTCATTCCCATAGATTATGGACACTAATACTATTATGGATTTTTTGTCTTATGCGTATATTTAGTAATAGGATAGTTCAAGTTTGTTTGCCAGGTTGTAGGTAGGTAAGGCCTCAAAGTCAAGAATCATTTTAAAAAACGGAAAGGAGTACATGGGAATAAGTTAATAAAAATGACAAAATAAATTGTAATTACTAGATGGGTGCTCAATAAATTTCAATCATTACCTTTCGAGACCAAGTGTTCTCATTTTTAAATTTAACAAGTTTTCCTACTAATTGATTATGCAAGTTTTCCTAGTATAGAATTCAACAGGACAAAAGCCTAAAAGCATTTGGCTGACAGGTGTCAAGCCTGTTCAATAATAAATACCTACTTAAGAAAAATACAAACTTGTATATAGCAGTGAGCAGGGTCGAATCCACAGGAATTGAGGATAATTTATTTCTTTTAGAGTCCAGAGTATGAGAAGTTATGTATAGTTTTTGAAACCACAGAGGAGTTATGTAACAAATACAAAATCACAGGGGGGTAAAATATAATTTATTCAAAAAAACTTTTACAGTTATTATTTTTATATTGGATTAATATTTCTTATACTGTTATTAGTGTATTTTTAAGTGTTAAAAAGACCAACAAAAATCTATGGAAAAGCATTCCCCATTCTGATGCCAATTCCCAATTCTCTCTGTTCCTGGAATTCTTTCCCAAGAAAGTACCACAAGCTGCACAGAATTCACAACGGATGCCACGATAGTACCACAGACTTATTTAGCATGAAAAACTCCAGCACTACTAGAATGCCAAAGTTCATACGCTGTCTAAGGACTTCGTAGCTTCATGACTAGATGGCTAGGGGCACTAGATGAAAATGGTGATCCTTTCTCTCCCACTGGTAATTGAGTTCAGATGCCAATGGGCTTTTAGACAAAGAAAATTGATCCTTTCTTTCCTTCGGTGAATTTCTCTTCTTACCTTTATTCATTCCCCTGTTTTGTCTCTTTCCATCTCTCTTTTCCTCCTGTCTGAATATCAATGATATTTTCTTCCCCTTTTATCCTGCTTTCTCTGTTTAATTTGTTCTGTATTTTCTATACTCCTTTTTTGGCCATCGATTGTTGTAATCTTTTCTTTGTCCTTTTAAAAGGATGAAAATTCAATTCAAAAAATTTCAGAAACTTTCTTTAGCCCTTTACTTTGTTCAAAAATAGAAGCAGCATGATAGAAAGCACTAAATTTCCACGCTTAAATGCAGATCAGCAAGAAAGTTTTACTTGATTTTTCTTATTTCCTCAAAAGTCACCAAATTTCTATCATGCTTATTTTCTACATTTACAAAGTTTCTTCCTGACACTTTTCCTGTTTCTTCAGCTCATAGCAAAGAAATATATATTTTTTTGTTTTCTTATGGAAAATTTAACTTACTCTGCCATTTTAAATATTTTTCCTAGGTTAGGGGGGTCTTGGAAATGACTGCTTTATTTTATGTTGGAAGCAAATGGTGAAAATTGATAAGGGTTTAGTGTTTACTTGTGTTACTAATTTGCTATTTAGTTTGGGATGAGAAAATATTGAAGATTTTGTCTGTAATCACCCATTTTACTTGGTGGACAAAGGTAAGTTTAATGAAATTGACAAGTACTTTTTTTTTTTTCCAAACAATTGACAAGTACTTTGTCATGTAGTTTCTTTTGATTGATGAAGAAGACAGTTAATTGTCTCTTTAAATGTGCTGAAAAATTACATACTGTGGTTTAAGGCTATAAATGTTGGCCCATGTGCAGTATGGCAGAATATTACTCCATGCCCTGTGTTAGTGTATGATATATTTAGTGCACCTAACGTTGGTTTTCCTCCCATGAATGTCATTTAGTTGGACCGGCTATTAGTGGTCTGTCTTGTTTTACAAATACATGCCAAAATAGGTTGAACTGATGAATAGTTGACTTACTAACCGATCCTTGATCTTTGATAATGTTATTCCAATTCAAATGTGCTAAAAGACTACTGAAAACTAGGCCTGTCAATCGGGCCTAATGAGCCGGGCTTTGATGAGTTCAAGCTCAGCTCATTTAATTTAAAACATTTTCGGGCTTCGGGCTATGAGTTTCGGGTTCGTAAATGTGAAACTCATACTCAACTCACATAATATTCGGGTTGTGAGCCTTAATCGGGCTTAGCCCAAGCTCACTTATTACTCCTTAATTTTCTTAATATAATTACTATAACTATTAAGTTATAAAACTAATTTAACATTTACAAGACTATAATATTAAAACTAAACATGAACAAATAACAGTTCTTAAAAAGTATATAAACCAAAATTTTTTTCAACAATATTTATATTTAATCCGTTTAAAATGCATGAAAAATAGTAATAAAACATGCGATCATAAGCCAATACATCTTTAAAAGTTGAAACTTTTTTTTATAATCTTGTGATTTAAATCCAAATATGCTTGATGATTTTTGTGTTTGTAGACCAAAAAAATCAACCAATAATATGCCAATACAAAAATTTACTCAACCAATAAGAAAAATTAGAGATTTAGTTATGCATTACTAATATTGGCTCTCAAGAAAGCTCATGAAAGAGTCTTTAGATGTATTTTTGTGTTTTGTAATTTATATATATATTTAGTATTTAGTAAAAATATATTTGGATATATAATTATACATAATATCAAAATATAAATATTATATATATAGGTAATTAAAGGGCCGGGCCTATATCGGGTATGAGTCTAATAAGGCCCAAGCTCGGCTCACATTTAATTCGGGCCTAATTTTTAGGCTCAAGCTCAGACCGGCTCACTAAATGATCGGGCTCATCGGACTTTCTGTCGGGCCGAACGAGCCGAGCTCGAGCTGGCCCAGTCCCATTGACAGTCCTACTGAAAACTCATAGGAGTATCCAGGATAAGTTCTATGTGAAGGATAGTTTAAAGGGCAAATTGCACTTTACACCCTGTGATTTAGTATTTTTTACATAACTCCTCTGTGGTTTCAAAAGTTATACATAACCCCTTCATGGTTTGGATTAAAGTGTCAAAGTGATGGAAATAATCATTCGTAACGGAGTCACCTAAAATATCAAAAATACCCTTATATAAAGTTGAAAATTATTTATTAACCAAGGGGGGTTATGTGTATATTTTGAAAACTATAAAGGGGTTATCTAGTAAAATATTAAACCATAAGGAGGTTATATGATAAAATATAAAAATCATACGGGGTTAGTGTGCTATGTATTTATAAGGGTAATTTTGACATTTTTATAAGTTCCGTTACGAATGACTATTTTCGTCACTTTGACACTTTAATCCAAACCATGAGGGGGTTACGTATAGCTTTTGAAACTATAGGGAGGTTATGTAAAAAAGCGCTAAACCACAGGGGAATAAAATATAATTTGCCATTAGCTTAAATTCACAGCTCGTGTCTGTCAAAAGATAGAAGAACATAGCTGTTTATTTCTTTAGAATATTTTCTTAACGTTATCCTCAATTTATCTATAGGTTTTCTTTGGTAATGATTTGTATGCTATGCTTTTTAGGTAGACTCATTTTGCAATGCTTGGGGTTTCTTTACATTTTACCTGCTACCATATTCATAAGCATTTCATCAATATTGTTCACGAGATTCGTCTATCATTTTATGCAGTTAAAAAAACTCGTTTGGCTTTGAGACATTAATTGCCACTGACGTGAGAAGATTTGGGGATAGAGGAATTTTTTTTTGGATATTTGAGGGGAACCAATGGAAAAGGCAATTTCCAAATTTGAGAACTTATCAAAAGCCATGGGAACAAAGGTTATGGTCTGCTTCATATATCAAAATTCCAGTGACATCAAAAACCAGGTACTTATCTGGAGACAAGAAAAAGGAAAAGGACCAACTACAATGACACAAAAAATGCATAATATTTGCATGTAGTATAATTATTGACAGCTTTTTTTTTTTTTTTTAGATTTTTTATACAGTTGAGCGATCAATCCTTTATCACGGTGACAAATTGTCTCATTTGGACTACAATTAAATTATTTAAGGAGTTTGTAGCATTCACTTTAAAGTCAAAACAACTTCATAGTATAGCACTTAGAACCTGCTTCTTCGATGGAGTTTCTACTCACATCGAGTCCCCTCCCCTCCCCCTAGATTAGGCTAGATTAGCTTATAGGAATTTTATCGTTGCGACAAAAAAAAAAAAAAAACTTAGAACCTGCTTCTTGGAAGTAGCTGACAAGATAATGAGCACGAAATCAACAAGAGTATGTAGATGTAGATTGAGACTGAGAATTGAGATGTTATGTATAGAATTTCTTTAACACATGCAATGTGCGGATGTTTGACCATGTAAGAGGTAGTTCAGAGGTTAACTGGTCATTCTCGTGGTTTGGCACTTATTAAGATTTCCTCTTGATTATTTTGTTCGCATGTCTTTATGATCTTTTATCAATTCTCTTTTAAATTCATGTTTTCGACTATTAACAGTCATGTTCTTAGACTTGCTTGGTGCATATCAAAGTTGGTATAAATCTGCAGTAGGTTCATTCATTACTATTAGCATTGACAATTGGATTTTACAGAATCCATATTGTTACTATGAATTACTATGTTAGAGATGTTTTGCCTCTTTTTTGGTAGTTTTTGAACCATCAAGGGAGTCTTAGACGTATAGTTTGCATGCTCATTCTCAACTATACGTACAAGTGCCTGATCATAATACATTTTAGCACTGTCTTTAATATTTTGAGAAAGAATAAACTGGTTTCCGACACCGTTTTTGTTTTGCAATGTTCTCCATAATTGCTTTCTACATTTATCTCACCTATTTTTTAAGTTTTCAATTCCCTAGACTATAAACTTGCACAATGTACTCTGACAGTCTTTTTTCTTCTTGTATCCGCCTTGATCAGAACTAAGAATTACATGAGAGGTTTACTCTTAAGTTTCATTGGAGGAGTATTGTTGATTGCATGTTGATATTGGAGTATTTTGCGGTGAAAACCTTTTGGCAGAAAAAGTTATTTGACAATTTGAGGTGTGCAGAAAGCACTACCAAACAAGAGTTCGGTTAGCTGTTTGGAGTATAGCTACTTTTGGATTAATGTAACTTTTATTGTATATTTTATTTCCTCCATGCAGCATAATTGAAATTTACATTACTACTGTACTTTTGGATCAATGTAACTTTTGTTCTCTGTCTTATTTCCTCTGGACAGGATTGAAATTTACATTCATAGAGCCAATTTCAATGTAATTTTTATGTAATTTATTTTATTATTTATTTTTCATCAAACACTACTGGGCATCATTGAGCAGACTCTACAGTTAACCACCGCGCACCGCGTGGTGATCCTCTCCTAGTATACATAAGGATACACACAAGGAGATGTATGACTGCTAGAATATAATGGTATCTTTAATACGGATTTGGGGTAGGGACGGTTGTCAAAATGGTATCTTTACACCATCCCTGAATCGTGTAATTCTCTCTGCACAAATTGTAACTTCTCCTTAACTATTTGTACATCTTTATAATAGATGTGTGATATTCTACTATTGTTTATATGAGTTCCATGTATAATAATTGCGTGTCAGTTAAAAAGTTTTACAAATAGTGCACGTATGGTTACAAGCTGTTTAAACGAAGTTACACCGTTCAGTCGTTCCTGCCCAAGTTAAATAACAGTATTGCGGACGCCTCAGACCAAGAAAGCCTCCAAAATGCACTTTAGCCTTTTCACTTTAATTTTTTCAAGGAACTAACTTTACATTGCACCCTTAGACTTGTTCTACTTCCTCACTTTGCATCTTAAATTTTAATTTTAAATATTTTGCATGCTAAATTCTTAATTTTGGATACATTGCACCCGAAACTTTCAAGTTTGTCCTATTTAAATCTAATCAATAATTACATTTGTAAAATTAACAAGACAAATGATGGTAAAATTAATGACAGTGTACCATTTTGTTTAAATTGCGATCCGTTAACTTTTTTTTAAAATTATTTTCATCACATTGTCATTGATTTATATGGTTTCAATCACTAATGTTGTTAGTAAAATTAACAAGACAAAAGATGGTATAAATTAATGACAATGTATTGTTTTATTACCTTTTGCAAAAGAAAACAAAACAAGCATGCTACTGCATATTCAGTAAAAACACATAGCAGATGGAATTCAGGGGCCATGACAGTTAGATTTGGCCGGTGGATTACAACGTTAACACTTGAATTCTAGCCTTTATTGGCACAGCTATGATTATATGTTTTGTAGTTGAGTAGACTTGATACCGCTCATTATATGTTTTAATTGTGGTAACAAGAGACATGGACGGAAAAAATTGAATTGGTCTAAACTGAAAAACAAAATAACCAAACCAAAATCTAAAAATAGTTCATTATTGAATTTACTCGAGGAAAGAGAGATAGGGTACATTTAAGAGGGGTTTCAAGTATTTTTTTTTTTTTTTTACAAGAGAAAAGTAAAATCTTAGAAGTATCTACATGAGTATATAAATATGCATCTATATTTAAATGTGCAGTTACATGAGCTAAACCGCCAATATTGTTTCATTGGATGTTTTGTTAAATGGGACATGACAGCAGCATTAATTGCATTGAAAGTCAAACAATGCAAGGAAATTTATATTGCAAATTGCATGCATTGCTAGTTCATTGGATCTCACCACCTGAACATTAAATATTCGGAAAACATTGGATTGAGAGATTCATGATAAGTATAGTACTGTATGTTATGCAACAACACCATAAAGATTGCATTGTAAAATGTCTTCCTTGAAGACGAGAGGAAAGAAGATTTAACATTTTATAGAACTCTAAGTACATGTCTTGTAAATTAGTTTACATACGAAAAATATACATTATCATAATAGTGACTGTTGACCAAGAAATAATCACTTCCCAAAGTATTCTCTGCTCATCAATTGATTTGTCCACAATTTCTCCAGTCTTTGCTGAAAAAGTTTTACTTTTGATCTAAGAGTGATTAGAACAAGAAGAAGGCTAATACTTCTGTGATTCTGTTTTTAGCTGTGATAGATCAGAGAAACTACAGGTCCCAGTTCAACCAGGCCTGACTTTCATATGATGGATAATATCCGTAACCTGCAAATGGAATTAAGATTCCTCAAGATGTTTTCACTGTGTTTGAAGAAGTGTGAGGAACCTGGAAAGGATATGCATGTCGGTTCTATCATGACTGGGATTGAAACATTACAGAAAGAAGCTGAAGGGAGCCTGCATGATGCCTGTCTTGCTGAAATTCCTGAAAGTAAGATCAAAGATTGGGGACCTCTTGCTTCTAATTTGCTGGAAAAGATTCAGAACTTTAAGAGAGAGATAATAGAAATTTCTGCTCTTTTGTTGGATTGCTCTTTGCAATCCAAGTCTTGCAAGGCTGAGGAGATACTTGAATTAATTGATTCTATCCTCTGGAATCTAAAGGCCCTTGTCAACTTGGAAGGGGATGTTCTTGGTCATCTGAAGGACCAAATCAGGGCTATTCAAGAGCAGCTAAGTTTCCTGGGAAATTTTGTTGGCTTCACTGCAAAGCGATGCGTTGACCTGGATACCTTTGAAGATTTCCTGGTTTACATGGGAGATTGGGTAAACAAAGCAGCATGTTTGCTTATTGTTTACTGGCTGCAAAGGAAAGATGAATACATTTCATCTAGATTGGAAATGATGCTATCTGATCTATTACAAAAAGTTACGCCTTGCCTTCCAAAGGTCACAGAGATGTACGTTGCTGTCCTTAAAGCTTCAAAGTCATCAAGATCAAGCAAATTTCTTGCAGGTCAAGTTGTTACAAGCTTTGTTGAACTTATCCTCCAAGACCTGACGGTCCTCATGAAGGATTCTGTTGATGTCCTCAAAGAAGGGTTGGTATTCTTGATAAACTTTCTTATAGATCCTCCAGAGGAATGTGCAAGAGATGTTGGAAATGTCTTTTTGGCCCAAATTGATGCCATCATAACTGATGCGATGTCTCTGATTTGCTCAGTTTACATTGATGAAAGCAAAGAAAACTTTTTCACGGAAAGGAGAACTTTTCTTTCCTGGTTCGAGAGTAAGATTAAGAAAATCGAGGCAGATGCAAAAGAGATTTATGTCCAGTTGCAAGTTTTATCCCAGATCAATTTTCCTTCAACAAATGGCATGGGATTTATTGATTCCTTGTTAGGAAATCTGGAGGAAATGCTAAAACATGGGGCCAATTGTCCTCCTTTTGCAAAGCATAAAGTTTTGAAAATCCAAGGGGAACTGCTGTCTCTGAGGCCACTCCTCAAGGATGTGATGGAGTTGCAAAACGAGCATGAGGATTTAAAAGATCTTTGGAAAAGAATTATCAATGTCTCATACAAAGCAGAACATGCTATCAACTCGTGTTTAATTATACAGAAACCAATTTGGTACAACATGATATCTCTTGCTGATGTGGTGGAAGAAATTAAGCTGATCAGGATTGATCTCGAGAAGATTAATGTTGACAAGATGCTGAAACCCAGAATGCCTGGTGCTGATATGAATCTGAATCAGCTCAATCCAGGACAGCTTAATACTTCAAGACTTCAAGACGTTGTTGTGGGCTTCAAGGACGAGGCAGAAACCATAATAAATCGCCTTACCAGAGGATCAGCACAACTTGATATAGTCTCAATCGTTGGAATGCCTGGACTGGGTAAGACAACTTTAGCCAAGAAAGTCTACAATGATCCTGCTGTTAAATATTACTTCAACAGATGTGCATGGTGTTGCATTTCACAAGTGTATAGGGTTAGAGAGTTATTGCTTGACATTTTAAGTGATATTACTGTTTCTAATGTAAGGCTCTCTAGCTCTAATACAAGTGATGAGGATTTAGTTGAACAGCTTTGGAGATCATTGAAAAGACAGAGGTACTTGATCGTTATGGATGATATCTGGGAAATTCAGGCTTGGGAATGCCTAAAAAGATCACTTCCAGATGACAGAAATGGAAGCAGAATCATCTTCACTAGTCGAATTCATAATTTGGCTTTGCAAGCTAAACCGGATTGCAGTCCTCATACTCTTCGTCCACTTTCAGGGGAGGAGAGTTGGGAATTATTAGAACAGAAGTTGTTTGATAAGGCTGGCTGTCCTACAGACCTAGTGGAGATAGGAAAAAGAATTGCAACAAACTGCAAGGGGCTAGCTCTAGCAGTTGTCTTGGTTGCTGGTATCCTCACAGGAAAAAGCAGGAATCTAGATTGGTGGTTGCAAGTTGAATCAAGTATAGGTTCACATATTGTTGCTGCTGATGGGTGCATGGACGTACTGCAATTAAGCTACAAGCATTTGCCAGATTGCTTGAGACCATGCTTCCTCTATTTTGCAGCATATCCTGAGGATACGGTTGTTGGAGTCCAGAAGTTGATGAGATTATGGATCGCCCAAGGATTCATACAAAGAATTGAGGGCAAGAGCTTAGATGATGTGGCAGAGGAATACCTGATGGATCTGATCAGTCGAAGTCTGGTAATTGTTGCAAAAAGAAGTTCCAAGGGTCGGATAAAAACATGTCGTGTGCATGATCTAGTACATGAATTGTGCTTGGTAAAAGTTAAAGAAGAGAATTTTCTACATTGGGTACATGAACGTGATGTTTCTCAGAACTTGGATCCCAGGGAATATGATCAATATCGCTTATGCATAGACAGTGAATGGACACATTTCACCAAGTCAAGCTCTCAAGGTCCACTAGTTAACTCTCTGCAGTTGTTTGGGACTTATGAAATGTCTCAGCCGCATTCTAGTCCATCTTCTTTCTTTAACAACTTTAGACTTCTTCAAGTGTTGGATTTGGAGTGTCTCTATTTGGAACCCTCTTTTCCTGAAGAAATAACATTGATAACTCCTTTAAGGTACTTGGCATTGTGGTGTTCTATCAGGCATGTTCCATCATCAATAGGCAATCTGTGGAACCTAGAAACTTTTATAGTGAAAAGTGCCCAACTTGATGTTCCTTTACCAGATTCATTTTGGAGGCTTAAACACTTAAGGCATGCAGCTGTTGGTGATCTGAATCACACCTCTTTCATTGATTCTGAGCAGGGTGAGTCCTGTCAGTTAGATAACATTGTTACCTTCTCAAAACCAACTCTTGCATTCGGTAAAGATTCAGAGGAGCTAATGAGAAGGTTACCAAGACTTCAGAAGCTGAACTGCGTATTCTTTGAACCACAATATGACCATTTGAAGCCCATTCTGTTCCCCGAATTGAGCTCCTTAAGTAATCTCGAGTCACTGAAAGTATATAGCTACGGCATGGTGTTTTATGGTGAGAAGCGTGATCAATTTCCAACATTTGATTTTCCCAACACTCTAAGAAAGTTGACATTGGGAAGGTTTAGCGTGCCATGGAGCGCAATATCTGTCATTGGGCAGCTGCCGAATCTTGAGATCCTCAAATTAAGAAGGAATTCCTTTTCAGGACCACGATGGGATGTCGAAGATGGGGAGTTCCAAAAATTGAAGTTCTTAGAGCTTTGGCAATTAAACATCGAAGAATGGAATGTCTCCAGCGAGCCCTTCCCTCGTCTTGAGCAGCTTACCATCAGAGATTGTTACAGCCTGCAGGAGATTCCATCCAGCATCGGAGACATTCCAACCTTGGAAAAACTGGAGGTGCACTGGTGCTTCAATGCAGCAAGTTCGGCCAAGCAAATTCTTGAAGAACAACGGGATATGGGAAATGATCTTCTTGAAGTAATTATTCGGACTTAATCCAAGTGTTTTCATTGAGAACAGGTATGTCATATGCAAATTTGTTTATTTTGTTCTTGTTAATTAATTTACACTTATAGCAACTGTTACTGGAACTTAAAACACGTTGTTAACTTGACAGCGGGGTGCCTGTACTGACCCTTGCTATTTCTTCAGCAACTTGAAGAGATGCAGCCTAGACTTTGGTACATTTCCACCACGAAGACAATATGAGAAAATCCCTTCTGGTCCCGGAACGTTGCAAGGACAATTCTTTTAACAGCAAACGGATGAAATAGAGGGCCTGAATGTAGTCGTTTCAGACTCTGAAAGTTTGAATTCCAGATGAAGAACTGTCATGTATATCTATAGCTACGAATTGCTAGAAGGATTCAAGCAGTTTTATTTTGTATAGGTACTAAATTGAGGTTCTTGATTTGTTTCTAATGCCTGAATCTAAATCTTGTAGAATTCAACCAATGACTATAGCAGCAGGCTTCTGAATTCTTATGCCAAAATATGGAAGCTTTATCTTTAATTGGATGATCATTTATTGGTCATCTCATCACTACATTTATTCAGTCGCTATTTTTCTTAATTTTTTTATTTTTTGAATATCCTCCAATAGATTTGGAATTCTCCAAACTTCCTCCTGATAACAACCCAAAAAATCTGACCAAAACTTTGCAAAAGATTAACAATGACTTGACAAATAATTTGTTAATGAGACAAAGCTAGAAAACAAGAAAGTGATAGAAGGTGTCCAAGTTAGCATCTATGTGGGCGTGGCTTTGGGTTGTACTTTTATGCATATAAAGTAGATGTCTAAGAAAAATACTTTTTAACTTATAAAACAATTAAGATAAGAGGAAAAAGCATTTAACTAATGAAGTCACTATTTCTCAAGGGCAAGGACTTAATTTCAAATTTGGGGGGACTGGGGGCAAGAATTTCTATATTGACCGGTTTCTTGAGGTAAAACTTCATATCAATAGACTTATGAAATTCTTGCTCCCCCCCCCCCCCCAACAAAATGTTCCACCAGCGGCGCATTGATTGGTCACTTGGAGTTCCAGATTCAAATCCCTCACTTCCAATTGTATAAAAAAAATAATAGAAATAAAAAATAAAAATAAATTGATAACAAAATGATAACTCTATTATTGCGAGTCATCAATTTGATATATATTAGTAATCCCATCAAACAGAGAGTTCTGATTCACAATGTTGAACTTCTATTCTAATTGTGGATCTTGTTTAGAAGGTTTTTTTCCTAACAAGATCAAAATTTTGGGTTTATGCTACGCATCGGGATGATTTTGTCCGTTTTGCTGAAACTTGTTTTAAGAATCTTGGCAACCGACTTAGATATCATGAGCGCATGCATGACAAGGAAGCAACATGCAGGACTTTGGGACAATAGACAAAACTACAAGGAGGTTATATGTAATTTAATTACAAATTAATGATAATACAAAAGTGATCAAAAGTGTCACGGTATTGTGACAAAATTAAAATAATATATTGTCATTAATTTATACAATCTTTTATCTAATTAATTTTACAAACAATATTACTGATTTAAACCATATAAATCTGTGATAATGTGCTGAAAGTGATTAAAAAGTTAAGAGATCGTAGTTAAAACAAAATGATATATTGCCATTAATTTTTGCCATCCTTTGTCTTGTTAGTTTTGCAAACGTAATTATTGGTTGGATTTAAATAGGGCAAACTTGAGAGTTTCGGGTGCAATGTATCCAAAATTAAGAATTTAGGGTTTAATATTTAAAATTAAAATGTATGATGTAAAGTGAGAAAGTAGTATAAGTTTAAGAGTTCAAAGTGAAGTTAATTCTTTGAAAAAATAAAAGTAAAAGGCGAAAGTGCATTTTGGAGGCGTCCGTAATACTGTTATTAAAGATACCATAACATATTTATTGTGTTCTGGTGGTCATACATCTCCTTATGTATATTACGGCTGCAAATGAACCGTTGCCTTGATTAGCTCGAGTTTGACTCAATTTTTATCAGAATCCAAATTGAGTTTAAAGTCGATTTTGATCTCGATGTAGAGTCTCAAGTTCTAGTTCAAACTCAAGTTTAAGTTTAGTCGAATTCAAGTTTGAACCAAATTGAGTTCAGACAAAAATAAAAAATAATGATAAGATTTCTTATTATGTATAAAATAGAAATTTTACTCTAATAAATAATAAAAATATATATAATTTCGTTACTTATAATATGGGAGAAATGAAATTTTGGTACCTAATGTTTGATCCGTATGCCAGATTGATCCCAAATAATTCGATCAAAATAAATGTGGTCCCAAAAGTTTCTAATTTTGAGCAGATTTAGAATAGTTGACTTCTATTAGTCAACTATTTTGACTTTGCATTTTTAGTCCCCCAAAGTTCAGAATTTGCATTATTATCATCCCTTAACTTTCAAACAATAACATTGAGCATTTTAGGATGAAATTAGATATGAATTGTGTTATATATACCCGAAATTAAATACGAAGGTCAACTTTGGATTCAACTTTTTTTATTTCTTTATTTTATTTATCCATGCAACTAATTACTAGTATGTTTCTTCTCGACTGCATAGTTGGTCTCAAATTTGACAAAATACTTGTAGTCATATCAATAATTAATTGATAATGGATTTTATCATATTTTTTCACTTAGACTGATAGTTAAGTACTCAATTAAATATCACTTTAAAATGTAAAACACTCCATGTAAATTAAGTTGATTGAACCATAGATTTTCTTTTTCATTTTTTTGGCATTTAAATCAGTTATAAATTAAGTTTCAAATGAAATAGATATTTTATATAATTGTTTTTACTAGTATATAATCAGTTAAAATATTTTTTTAAAACTAGTATATGAGTATATCTAATTAAAGTTTGCTATTGTTTATAAACTAAACTTACATACCCAACAATGATTGAGTATCGTTCGATTTATGAATTATGGATGGACTAGTAAAAATTTTAAAGTTTGCTATTGGTTATAAACTTCACTTACATACCAAACAATGAATTTAGTATCAGTCTATTGGTGAACTGTGGATGGATTAGTAAAAAATCTTATCATGCTATCATCACTTCACCAAAATGCCTAATTAAGAGTATAGGTGGCAAATAAACCTATTTAAATAAATTTATCCATACCCGGCCATGAATAGATGGATATAAATTTCTTAAGTTTTTGCATATAGATGTAAATGTGTTACCCAATAATACTCATTTATTAAATGGGTATTATTGAGTAACCCACCAAACCCAATTAACCTATTTAGAATTGTCTTCCCTAAACCTCCTCTCTTCCCCCACCCATTTAGAAGAAATTTGAGGCCTGCATTTGATTATTGAACTCATTGTTGGAGACTTTCATGCATTAATATTGCTGAAGCCTTGTATATAGTGAAATGTTTTATTTTTCAGTCTTAACAAACATTTGATGCATTTTTTAAGCAAATAAATATCCTTCTTAATTTTTTTTTCAAATTCTTTGTTTTGTCATGATGTTAACTACTTTTGTTTTATTATTATTATTATTATTATTATTATTATTATTATTATTATTATCATCATTTGTTGATTTTATCTTATCATTTTATTTTCTGGTAGTTTGTTAACTTGCTCATTTTTTAGCATTACCAATTTATGACAACTTTTAGCCTCCTGTCTTGCCTTTCCAAAATGAAATTTTAAATTTTCACACAAAAAAATGCTAGGGGTTCAAAGTTTTTTAATTAAGTTTTTATGCTAAGTTTCATAGTACTTAGTTCAAATTTTTGTATTCTTATTGTTGAATTATTAAATAGTATGTAATTTTGCGACATAAAGAATGGTTGGGAAAAAATTGGTAATTAGGCACGTTGAGCATTATAGGTCAATATTCAAAAGTAATGATGGATGCAAATGGTGGTATAAATTGATAATTTAGTTTGCAAAAATGAATTTACATGAGTTTACAAAAAGTTAAAATAAATGGGTAATTGCGTTACCCAACTCATTTTTTGACTTATCCATTTATACCCATCTAATTAAATGGGTATAAATGAGTTAACTCACTTATACCCATTACATATTTCAACCCGCGCAAATTCGTTTAAATCACCCATTTTGACACCTCTAGTTAAGTGTGAGCACACATTAACCAAGAGGTAAAAATTAAATAATTCAGACTTTGGCAATAAGAAAACCGAGGCAATAACTAAACTAATAAGAAGTCAGAAGCCTAGAATCAAATATCATCTATAAACGTTTAAAATCAACTCCCCATTCAAAACTTTCTCCATCCCATTTCTTGGTTAAGTAATTATATTTTTATTTTCTATCTCTAATGTTTGTTAACCATGACCAACTAGTCAACAAATTGTTGATGGTAACCGAGTCTTTGTTCCAAACCTCCTGTTCCATCTTTGAATGTTCGAATTCTTTTTTCAATCTTTGAATGTTCAAATTCTTTCATCAACATCTTCAACTGGTTCTTGATTGATGCAACAATGAAAAAGCTAAAAGAGATTTGAGCTGCGTACCACTAATATATAACCCTCCTAGTACAAAACAACGTATCAACATGCTTTTCATTTGGAAAGCGTTGTCCATATTAACCAACTTCTCAAAGATTCGAGAAAATTGTTCATAACATACCTATCAAAAACAAGTCATACAATTCATAAAGTGTACCATATGCGGTAAATGATGAACACTAAGGCATAATAGAGTTTGATGGCAAATCCAACTACATTGGTATTGAAAATCAAAATGCCACCAATACAGATGAATGAAAGACCATAAAATATCCATATATATTGCACAATTCAACGATGGTGCAAGACACGGTTTTTTCGTGTAACTCAGATTTAATCCATATATAGTATTGTTAAGGGATTGGGAAAGTCGAACAATGATTCTATTTTTTTTTTTTTTTTTCTATATATGTATGTATTGTGTGGGAACAATAAAATGATGAAATAAACAAGCCAAACATATCACGTTTCTTTGATAGATCAAGTAACTATGATTAGAAGAGTTTATATAAAGGGAGAAAAATGAAACAAGCACCGTAAAATTTTTACTTATTTATAGAAAGAACTTAATTTTAAAAAACTAAAGCTTAAAAAAGATTAAGATTCTTCTTTTTCTTAATTCACAAGGTACTATAAACCTTATAAAGGAAAGAGAGGGACGGGAGGACTTAAAAGTCAAACAAAAACTAGTTGTTGGTAATGTCTTTGCTAACTAAGTTAGGTTTTGGACATAGATAGATTGAGATTATAGTATTTTTATCAAACTTTTAATTTTAGTGCATATGATATTAAAATCATTACAATTCAACTAGAAAACGACACTTAAACGTGTTGTGTTTGTGCAGTGCAAGATTTTTGTAAAAATTTTTTATTTTGCTGTTTAATTTGGCTTCTAATGTTTGCTAATGTAATCTAGTGGCTGTCTAATTATATGAAATGAAATGAACCATCAATAATTTAGCTAGTTAGGCTAGTCTTGAATAAACGAGAAACATGGTATATATAGGCGATGAGAATAATTAATTAAGCTAGCTAATTTTTTAGAAATCGCCAGACTTCACTTGATCTTTGTCCACCATCTCTAATCTTAGTATAAGTGGATGCCTACAACCACAATCTGTTGAGAAAATCATGGAAATACAAAAGAAAACGGTTAAAACAAATTTGTATTGTAGAAAATTTTAAAATTTTTCAGTCCAATGAGAACAAACATGTAAAACATACACTGCAGATCAAATAAAAGAATCTAATATTTTTCTTACAATTGTAGCGACTTTGACTTCTCAAAGTACACAAATCATATATATGTATAATAAAGTCATATTCTCATTCTTATCGCTTTATACTTTCTCTTTCCTACGTGGCTTAACGACAGGGCAAGTGGTTTCAACACGCTCTATAAAATAACATACGCTCTTCCATCTCTCTCTTCTTTTTGCCTTTGTTCATTTATTCCATGATTTCCACTTTTTTTTTTTAAAAATAACCTATGCTTTCATAAGCATGAAATCAATTATCAATATCTATCTAAATTAAATTTTAAATATAAAACCGTCCTTATAATCCATGTATGTCTTATAAAACCGTCCTTAGCATTCTATCCTATATTCACGGCCGATTATCATTCTATCATAATCATATATTTGCGGCCGCTTGCTCCTCTTTTGGTTTATGAACTTCTAGGTATAACAACAAGGTATGACCCGCATAATTTCTTTAGCATGCACGCCTTTAGTAAAACTAATTTTTATTATCATCTTTTTATATTCTTATCAATATCTCTTTATATCCTTATCAATTCTTATTTCCTACCCAAAATTATGTATTTTAAGCAACTTAAACGAAGATAAAACTACTTTTAATATTCTTATCAATTCTTACCCAAAGTTACGTACTGTCAGCAACTTAAATTAAGATAAAACTGCTTTTAATATTCTTATCAATATCTCTTTATATGCTTATCAATTCTTATGCCTACATATAGCTTCTTTATATGGTTAGGTATTTCCAATGCAAGCGGTTGACACATTAAAACATCGATTTTGGGTTTTCACTCCTCTTGATTATCAGGTAAATCTTCCTTCGATACACATTTTTCTTTCTTAAAAAGACATGTTCATCTTCAATTGTAAGAATTTAGTAACATATCTTGAATTTTGTGTGTTTTGGTTTTATTTTCTATTTGTTTTATATGAAGAGATAGGATTTAAAATAGTATTTTCATCGTAAGTTTTCATATAGAAACATGTTAAATGTTTCCACCGAATTGGACAACATTCATATGCTATAGGATGTATGTTAGATGTTTGTTAATTTGCCTTTGTTTCGTTTGTCCAAGGTACTCTCTCTTCTTTTGCCTTTGTTCATTTATTCTGGTTCCTTTTGCGAAATTTATGTATGTTGGTGTTCAAGGGTCAACGCAACAAGATTTTCATGGGCATAATATATAGTCAACTAAGTCTACAAATGCAATTTAATGTAAAAGTATTGCCCATTTTAATACATCAAATACCATAAATAGTCTAGCTAATTAAATGTACAATATTTTATTTTAGCTCAAATTAACATTATTGTATCATTGCACATTTATATTTACACTTAATTTATTTAATGGTATTTATGTAGGAATCATGAATCAATCACGAGTTTTTAAAATTTCATTCAATACACTTCTTATGAATCATTCATCAGAGGGTTCAACAAAAACCACAGAGGAATGGAATCCTCATAAAAAGGTTTGCATGAGGAGGTAGATTTAATATACTATCTTACTTTCTTAATCTATAATCTTTATGTATTGTCTTACACAACTTTGAATGTGATAAATCATTTATTTTTTTATACTTAGTTGTCCTACTCTGCTATCATGCAGTGATAATGAAAAATCAATAAATGCTGATTTGCACGGATAAATGGAGGAGAATGTTCAAACAAAAGAAAAACGAAAAAAAGGTTCTGAAGAGTAGAATATTATTTGGTACTATTTACTGCACTTTTTATTTCTTTTCAAGTTTTTGAATGTTATGGTATTGTCGAATGTTATTTTTTCCATTTTTAAATTATTATTTACTGAATTAGATTTTCACATTTATATTGTAAGAATACTTTATATTATGATGCGCACATAGTAATATACTTAAGAAAGGTTATAATAAAATATACACTAAATTTGTATTTCATATCGACATTTTTATAAAATTGACTAAATAATTTATTATTTTACGAAGATTCCCGTTTGACGAACGGGTACAAAACTAGTTGAATCAAGATAGCAACACAAGTTTAGAGAATATGGATATGTCCTGGCAGTCTAGATAACATAGATAGGAATAGATATAGAGATTACCCAACTCTTTGAGAGAGAGAGGGAAAGAAAAGTATCTTTTTCTTTTCTTTGCTTACGCTCCCACCCCTCCCTACGCGTAACTGCCACCCTTTCGACTTTCCCCACTCCAATTATTCTGGTACAAAATTTGAACCCTGAAACTAACAGTGAGGAAAATTCTAATAGCTGTTCCTTGATCGTTAGTCTTGTATCAAAAGTTTTGTGGTACATTCTGGTAGTCTTCAAAAACAAATTCTTCCTCTCGAAAGTTGTTCTGGAAAAGTTTGGTTAAATGGTTAAAAAAATATTTTGTATAGGTACTAAATTGAGGTTCTTTTCCACTTGGTATTGGATTTACAAAACCTCCATATTGGCTAATAGTAGTGTTATCAATTCTCTTTGCATATTTGTAATGACTTTGCAAGCTAAACTGGATTAAACGTTTGGATAGAATGCAGCAGGATTAGTCAGTTAATTAGGTTCATTTCCAGTTCGTCGCAGTTACTTCCAAGTAATATCAATCGATACAATCTCTCCTTCTACCCCAAATTCTTGTTCTGCAACTTCTCCCTTTATCTTTATTCTTCATTTTCTTTCATTTCCCTTTTCTAATGAAATTCTTGCTCAAGCGATTGCTACGTTCAAGGAATTTAGGTGGTGAAGATTAAAATGGTGGACAAAGATCATGTGAGGTTCCTTCTTGAAATTATTGGTGAGTTCTAAATAGTTAGCTAGCTTAGATTATTTGCATTTTCTCTATGTACGTGGTGTTCGTTTATTCATGATTATCAGTCAAATATTACTAGCTTAAAATCTTGAAGATATGTCTCAAATTACTAGACAACTGCCATTGGCCAGCCAGCCAAAGGGCTGGAGGGATCCTATCATGCGACCTGGGATGAGGGGCAGGAGCGATCATCAGATGGACCGCTCCTGAGCTGTTCATGGCCAAGATTTGGGCTAAAAATATTGTACAATCCATATCACTTTTTGTACTTCATTTTTAACAACATGTGTGGAACTTACAAAAATTTGTTCTAAAGTTACGCTGTGTTGTAAATCACATTTGTGGTGCTCTCTTATTCATTAATTACCTGGCTTAGTCATTCTTTGAAGGGTAAATTACATTTTACCCCCCTGTGGTTTACCCTTTTTTTACATAATCCCCTTATGGTTTCAAAAGCTATACATAACCCCCTCATGGTTTGGATTAAAGTGTCAAAGTAACGGAAATAGTCACTCGTAACGGAACTTCTAAAAATGTCGAAATTACCCTTATAAATATATGACACATTAACCCCCTATGATTTTTATATTTTACCATATAACCCCCTTATGGTTTAATACTTTACCATATAACCCTCTTATGATTTTCAAAATATACACATAACCCCCCTTGGTTAATACATAAATTTCAACCTTACATAAGGGTATTTTTGACATTTTAGGTGACGCCGTTACGAGTGACTATTTCCGTTACTTTGACACTTTAATCCAAACCATAAGGGGGTTATGTATAGCTTTTGAAACCATAGGGGGGTTATGTGAAAAATGCTAAACCACAGGGGGGTAAAGTGAAATTTGCCCTTCTTTGAAATTAGAGAAATATAGACTATTATGCAAATTTACGGTACAAAAAGTCTTGAAACTAGGTGCTTAAGACACGGATGACTTTGATTAAACTGCCTCTTGAAATTGACTTCGACACATTTATGGGAAAAGAAATCACTGCCAAAGTCAGGATGCTAGGAATCCCGGTCAAAGAAAAAGTAGCACCTCAATGAATCTTTAATGACAAGCACCACAATTGATGAATAATTTAACAACCACCGCAATTATTTTTACCAAAATGAAAAAACCACGTGATTGTGTTTAATCGAAGTAAAAATAAAAAAAGGGCAAATTCCACTTTACCCCCTGTTGTTTAGTTTTTTTACATATCTCCCTATAGTTTCAAAAAATATACATAACCCTCTCATAATTTGGATTAAAGTGTCTAAGTGATAAAAATGATCATTCGTAACGTAATCAACTAAAATGTCAAAAATACCCTTATGTAAAGTTGAAAATTATTCATTAATCAAGGGGGGTTATGTGTGTATATTTTAAAAACCATAAGGGGGTTATATGGTAAAGTATTAAACCATAAAGAGATTATATGGTAAAATATAAAAATCATACGAGATTAGTTTGTCATGTATTTATAAGGGTAATTTCAACATTTTTAAAAGTTCCATTACAAAGGACTGTTTTAGTCACTTTGACACTTTAATTCAAACTATGAGGGGGTTATGTATAGTTTTTAAAACTATAGGGGAGTTATGTGAAAAATACTAAATCACAGGAGATAAAATATAATTTATCCAAAAAAAACTTTTACAATTATTATTTTTATATTGGATTAATTTTTCTTATACTTTCAGTGAATTTTTAAGCGTTAAAAAGACCAACAAAAATCTATGGAAAAGCATTCCCCATTCTAGTGCCAATTCCCAATTCTCTCGGTTCCTGGAATTCTTTCCCAAGAAAGTACCATAAGCTGCACAGAATTCACAATGGATGCCACGATAGTACCACAGACCTGTTTAGCTTGAAAAACTCCAGCGCTACTAGCATGCCAAAGTTCATACACTGTCTAAGGACTTCGTAGCTTCATGACTCAATTACACAATTCGCAGATGTTAGCTGCACACTTTTTAATACCCTTTTGGATTTGTTTCTTTTAGACAATAGTTTGGCAGCAGGTGTACTGATTGTTGTATATACTATCTTTTTTTTGTCCCTTTTTTGTTCTGCATTCTTGTAGGTATGTTGTATTTGACATTAACTCGGACACATTCGTGTAAGCTGCGAGAATGAATGAGAAGCCCGTGTAAATTTTCTGAACCATAATTGACCACTTCTTTTTGTCTATGGGCAGGTCCAAAGGGTGCTGATGCACTTTCGAGATTCATTTAGCTTGGATTCTATGCTTATTATTACCTCAATGGAGTACTAATTTTGGGGATGGTGATGACAAAAGGCCGTTCAAACTTCCGACAACACCCCTCGAGTCTAAAAAGAATCCATAGGGAGGATGCATGTCTACTTTTTCTTTTAATTGTACTATTGCTTAGCAGAAAAAGAATTAGAGGGTTAGTTGTGGAATTTCACTCTACACTTTTAATACAACAGTTTTTGCCTTTTTATTAGTATCTAAAACTTGCTTTATTTAGCACTGTTGGCAATTTTATTTGTGGTGCTCTCATTTTCTCATCACCTTGCTTAATTAGCCAAGCGAATAGGCCTAAAGATTTAGTACTACTTGTTTAGATTAGAAAAATATTCACATTATATGCGAATTAACTGAAGATAAACTTTCCAAGTTGGGCCCTCGAGATAATAAGCTGTGGATCTCACAAACGAATTTGAGTCTCTTGACCTTTTCTAAACTGAAGTCTAGAAATTCGGCTTTTATAAACCTAATCCCAGAAGAAACCTCAAAAGCCGGCAACTCTTGAGGTCCTCCCAGAGACTTATAAACCAAACCCAAACCCCCCCCCAGAACCGATGTGGGATGGCAAACCCCACGAGGGCAAACCCACAACACAAACGAATTTGAGTCTGATGCACAAGAAAATGATTTTGAGATAGACGACACTGACATAACGTTGAATGAAGTGACACAACGTGCAATGTATGTGCTCCAAACAAGCAAAATAAAGGAGCAGTGAAGAAGAAAACAAATAGAAGAAAAAGAATATATTAAATCTTTCCACTTTCCACTTTTGTTGATGGGTGCGATGTGATTGAATCAAATCTTATTATCTTTCCTACCCCAACAACCAAATCTCCACTAACCAAACAAAAGAAAGCAAAAAGAAGAAGAAGAAGTCATATAGCTTTAATGTGATGTGGTAAAATTATAGCGTAATTATGTATTCAATGAAACTCAAATTCGAATTTAAGTAGACCTAACTTGAGCTAATTTTTAGCTGCTCGAATATCAAGAAGAAGTCATAGTTGACTATACTAATTTAAAATTGGAACTGTCAATTAGTCTGCGTCACATCATTTTATTGGTGTCTCCCATTTTCCATGAGGCCAGACTTTCTTTTCTTTTTTTTCTTTTTTTCTTTTTCGGTTTTTTTAGGGTACAACGCTAAATTATTGCATAATTACGCGTAGTTTTTGGAGTTTTAATGTCAGATGAATTTCCTTAACCTCCCTTGTTTCCAAGTTAATTATATGATATTTCTAGTTTTGCCTTGTATCAATCAACAATTCTTCTCCCTCTTTCTGGATCTCTGTCTTGTACAAATTAATAGTGATTTTGAAATTACAAAAATCATATTGTTGTGTATGTGTGTGACTATATATATATATATATAATAGTGAATGGTAATATGGGAGGAATTGATAGTAAAAAGTCTTAGATTTAAAATTTTTCACTTATTTAAAAAAAAAGAGTCGGGTTGCCGCATTTCGTTACCTTGTATACATTTCGCTCTATTATTCGCCACCTAATTAAATTAATAACAAGAGGAATCAGCACAATTGATTTCATATAATTTCAATAATTTCATATATTTATATGTTTGTTGATTTCATAAATCAGGAAACATATCCTTAATCAGTATGATAGGACCTAAACATTTTCTTTTTCCATCCTAAAAGCATATATATTTTTGCATAAACCCCTTCGTTTCTCTGATATGCCTTCACTAATCAACCAAAGTTTCAATATCTCGATCCAGAAAAACTGAAGAAAAAAATTATGAATATATAAACTCACAAATTTA
>NW_020863329.1:0-40834 GCF_003713205.1 Coffea eugenioides | reverse complement strand
GTCGATTAGATAACGAACCATGGGTAGTTAGTGATGTCGAGTGGAGTGTTATCTCCTCGACTAATCGGTATACTCGAGTATTACCACCAGTATTTAGTTGGTGTTCGGGCCCGGTAAAGGGGTTGAATGGTGGACGGATTGGAGTTAAGCGAAGTACTGCTGGACTGGTTACCTTTCTTGAAAGTTGACGGAGTGTCAACTAATACTTGATCAAACTCTGGTGAAGCAATGGGAAATTTGGCTCCTGAGAGCCATCGGTATCCTTACATCTGGATTGTTATTCGTAGTGTTATTGTTTCTTTTAGAAAAGAATTTTTCACTCGTTCACTTGGAAATGTGCTACTTGAAGTGTATTGTTCAATTTTATGAACTTGTTATGCTCGTTCTTTTGCTACGTTGATACTTGTACTTTTAAATAATAGTCAACTTACTATTTGGAACCTCACTGGACTTTTTGCTCATTCCACTCCATTTGTTTTCCTTACAGGGGATACGAGCGAGGTGTGAGACTTGTACAGACTAACGTAGTCTAGTTTTTTTGGATTTTGCTATTGTACTCGCGCTATGTGAGAACCCGTAAAACCCTAATATTTTTTTTCCGAGGGTTTATTTCCCCTTAATTGCATGTTTTCTGCATTTTCTGGCTTAGGAATATTTTCTTGATGGATTTTATGAGCAATTAGAGTTGTAAGATGATTTTTCTAGTATTGGAGTAGTTTTAGAACAGTAAGAATATATATTGGACGTGGGACCCACGAGTGCGAAAAGTTCGGGAAAATTCGGCCAATACGGTTAAGTTTCGGATACTGTGGAAAATTTGTCGGGTGTTAAGAGATAAGTAGTGTGTGTGAAGTGATTGATGTGAGAGAGAAAAGAATGATAAGAATGCATTTAATGAGGTGCCATGTGTCATGTTCCCATTGGGTGGACTTTATGGTTTACTATTCTATTTTTTTTTACCTTTTGACCACTTGTTTAAATATCTTAAAAATTGAACAAAACTTACCATTTCTTGCTCCTTGATGGCCGAACCTCTCATCCAAGAAGAAAGAAAAACTCTTCCAAGTTTAAGCTTCCAACAAGCTCAAATCACCCAACTCAAGTGCTTAAACTAGAATCTACTCCATAAAATTCCTTCCTTTGGTGCTCTTGAGTGCTTAGTGAAGTTTTTTTTGGAGAGCTAAGGTGTCCACACTCCCTATCTCTCTTGATTACTTGGTAAGTGATGCTTGAACCTCTACTACACCTAATGATGGTTATCTTATGCTTAGAAGTGGCTTGAGTGTTGGAATATATGATTTATTTCTTGGTTTGGCTTGATTTGGTGAAGTTTTCCATTTTATGAGGAATTTTCTGGTTGCATATGATCTTGATGGTGTGGTTGTTTTTGATGGTTGGTAATAAGGGGCTTTGACTCTAGTAGGTGTGACTAGTTGATAATTGCAATCAATTTTGGATTTGGAAGAATTTCTGGAAAATTAGGGTTCTTGAAGCTACATTCTGTCCGAAATTTTAGGTCATAGCTAGAGGCCGAATTGGACTTTGCTCAAAACATGAAAGTTGTAGGTATTGGTGAGTATGATGTGCCTACAAAATTTCAGGGCATTTGGAGTAGTATAGAGAGAGTTATGCCTTTTTTACTGTTGCTGTTTTTGGTGAACAGAATGTGCGGAACTGCGATAGTAATTGCCTATTTTGACTGGATTTGGTTTGGATTTTGAAGTTGGTGTCTTCTGATGAAATGTTACTGGATGTCTTAGTTATCATATGCCTTTGGAATTTCGGCATTTGGACTTGTATAGACTGAGTTATAGTAATTACAGTTTTGTGTGATTTGCAAACCTGTTTTGGGAATTCTGGTATAGTATTTTGCATTTTTGACCTAGTTGTGCTAGGATTTGGATTGAGTGACCTTCTGTGATGTTGTAGCCCTATCTTTTAGCTTCGAAATGGTGGGTCTTACACCTTCGTCCGATAATCATAGGGCATTTGGTGCCATTACCGCAAAAAGGAAGTCAAAAACTGTTTTTTTTAGGGCCAAAGCTAGTTGCATTTCCGAATTTTCTGGTTTTCTCTAATGATTGTATATGTTTATGGAACCCTATTGGGGTCATATTTGGCATTGGTTTACGACTCGTTATCGAGTCTCATTGTACTTGCTTGTATATTTTAGGGCTTGACTTTCCTTTCCGGTTAATTTCCTAGCTAAATGACTTGAATGACTTGAAGCCTAGTGAACGGCTTTTGGAAGTGAGATTATTTTTGTATGAGATGTTGGGACTGATTTGAGAAAATAATGAAGCCAAAATGGCTGGGAAATTAGGTAAACACAAAGGGTGTGCTGCCCAAATTTTCACTCAAGGACTAAGTTTTATTGGAATTTGTATATTTTCGTTTGACAAATATTATGACTGTTTTATCATTCCCAAACATGATACCTCTTCGATTTAAAATGCCAAATGTTTACTTCCTCCGTACCCAAAATATAGAAGTGTGAGTTAGGGTTTTATCGGTCACAAGTGAACTACTTTCAAGTACGGTTTTAAGAGTCTTTTTGTTTTTCCATATGCTTTTCATCCTTGGTTCCCAACAACCCTCTTCTTACTTGGAAGTCATCTTTACACGTTTTACTCCTAATGAGTCGGGTTTCTTTGTTTTGCTCGATAAACTATAATGTGTTCTCTTGTTCAATCTTAGGTTTTTTCAGTGACTGAGGGTTATCCGGAGGGATATTTTACACATTATTTTGCGTGCCTAGGTGAGTGTTCCTTGTTTGCTATATCCCTTGACTTATTGGCCTGTTATTATGAATTGATAATGTGTTACGTGCTTTCAATGATTGTTAAAACGCGTTTTCTAGGCGAGTGTGTACTTTATCGCACTCGACCTACATAAATATGAACTGTTCAATGATTAATGATTAAATGCTAGTTGTGCATGAATGTAAGCCGTTTGGCTGAACTGGCCACTGCCCTTCGTTACCGATCGAATCGGGCGATATGGTGACCCTGGGTGAATTTGGTATACTCGAGTATTACCTTGTAGTCCGGCTACGTCCGGATGGGAGGAGTCCGGTCAATGTCCGGATGGGTGGAGTCCGGCCAACGTCCGGAAGAAAAAAAAAAGAGATGAACGAGGGATTCTACTTACAAAAAAATATATTGGAAACGATTGGAGGAATAAGGGGAAATGTCAAGAGAACGAACAAACAAATAGCTCCATGTGAGCCCGTATCCTTTTAATGAATGTTACTATCGCTTTCCATTGAAAATGTTTCTTGAATTATTGATACTCCATATGCGATATATTGAATTGTTTGTTTGATTACCTGTTCGGAACCTCACTGAGCTTTTAGCTCACCCCTTTAGTTTTGTTTTCCTTAACAGGGGACGGCGAGCAGAATGAGAGCACAGACTAGCCAGTTTAGTTCTTTTGTTTCTTTTGTTTCTTTTGTAGTGGTTCTCGCCTTGTGCTTGGCACGGGCTGGACGTATGAAGGATTGAGAACCTTTGTATATTCAATCTTTACACTTCCGTTTGGGTTTGTCAATGTATATAAGTTTCGATGTTTGCTATATGAATTCTTGTGGTTTTATTTTCGAATTTGATTAAGGAACGACTGAGTCCCGGCGAGAGCTGGGCAGGCGACCCGCCAAACCCTCTGGTTCGCCTTAGGGGAAGGTGGGGTCGTTACAGTTGGTATCAGAGCTTAGGCTTTAGATCTCTGTAGTGTATCCTAGGCTTGAAGTTTAGGATGCCGGACTGTGGGATTTGATTTGACTTGAAAGTTAAGTGATTGAGCAATAAAACCTATAGCTGCTTCGCGTGGTCTCTGCGTGGAGTGACCCTGGACTAAGTGGTGAATAAGTATGAGGGATTAAGTGAAGCCTTGAATTGTGAATGTTATAGGCCTTAAATCTTTCTCATGGTATCTGAGGACCACAGATAGGTATGTCAGGTAGGAATTCCGATCGTAGATAGTTTACTCTTGGGACTGCAGCTCGAGATGTGAATTATCTTATTTCGGATTCTCGTGCCTGAGTACTCTTGAGTTGCGGTGCTGTTAAGTACTTGAGACTTGCATTTTAGGAACATGAACAGGCTTTGTCTGACTAGAATGGGCACAAGAGGTTAGGGCCATCTGGTTTGGATAGTAAGTGACGTGAGAGACCGGACGGGCTGATACTGGGACGACTTCACCTTTTCCTTTTGATTTACCTATATACAGGACGTCAGTATACCTGTGTGTACATGATTATCTGTCCAACTTGATATGTAGATGTGTATTTGCTTATCTGTCTTCTTGATATGGCGTGTTATGTGCGTATATATTTAATTGTGTATTTGGAGTGCAAGAATTTGTTATTGTAGTCAATTTCCTTTGTTTATTTACTCAATTACCTTTTTGGGGGAAAAGAAAAGAAAAGAGAGGGGGAAAAACATATATATGGACGGGAGACGTAGTCGTGGACGTGGAGCTAGTCGCGGCCGTGGAGCTAGGCAAGCTCAAGAACCGAGAGAAGAAAGGGAAACAGTGGCCGAGCAAGAACAGGGACCGAGGGTTGAGGCTGGAGATCAAATGGCGACGGCGATGCACCAAATGACAAATATCTTAGCACGACTGGTAGATCAACAAGGTCAAATGCCAGTGAATCAACCCCGGAATCCTGAGATCGGAGAGGATAAGGCTCTTGAGAGGTTCCAAAAGTTTCTACCTCCGAAATTTCAAGGAGGGCCTGATCCGGATATAGCTGAGCAGTGGTTGGAGGCGATGATTAATATCTTTGCGGCTTTGAATTATACGGAGCAAAGACAAGTAAATTTTGCTGTATTTCAATTCGAAGGACCAGCCCGCGCGTGGTGGAATGTAATTAAGGCCAAGTGGGAAAGAGAACAGACGATATGGACATGGGCGAACTTTGTAAGGGCATTTAACGAAAAGTATCTCCCACCTTTAGTCCAAGAAAGGAGAGAGGACGAATTTATTGGGTTGCGTCAAGGAACCCTAAGTGTGGCCGAATATGAGACCAAATTTACTAGACTGTCTAAATTCGCTTCCGAATTGGTGGTTACGGAGCGACGGAGAATACGACGATTTATACAAGGACTAAATTTGGAAATCCAGGAGGCATTAGCGGCAGTCCAAGTTAATACCTTTACAGAGGCTCTTGAGAAGGCCCAAAGAATTGAGGATGTGAAAGCCCAAGTAAAAGCCTGTCAAACGCGGAAAAGAGATACATCCAACAGCACACCTGAGGAATCCAGAGAAAAGACAATGCTCTCCAAAGTGCAAAAAGTGAACCATTCACCTCGCCCACCTTGGACATTAAGAGCATTCGATGACAGGTCTATGAAAGGAAGTCAGATCGGATCGAAGGACATTTCTCGAGAAGATCCAACAGTAGCTCCTCGATTGGCCTGTGGATACTGTGGAAAGGCAAATCACACTGAGAATGATTGCTGGCGAAAAAGGGGAAAATGTTTGATTTGTGGGAGTAGCAGTCATCAACTTATCAATTGCCCGAAGAAACAGCCACGAGAGGGTAGTGCTCAACAAGTGGAAGGAACCAAACTGAAACAAACCCATGAAAGAAGGAACCGAATGAATGGGCCAGCAAAAAGTTATGCGTTAGGCAACCAAGCAGTTCCGGACTCGTCTGAGGCAAATGAAGGTAAAAATTTCGAGGACGAAATTTCTTAAGGGGGAGAGAGTGTGAGAACCCGTAAAACCCTAATATTTTTTTTCCGCGGGTTTATTTCCCCTTAATTGCATGTTTTCTGCATTTTCTGGCTTAGGAATATTTTCTTGATGGATTTTATGAGCAATTAGAGTTGTAAGATGATTTTTCTAGTATTGGAGTAGTTGTAGAACAGTAAGAATATATATTGGACGTGGGACCCACGAGTGCGAAAAGTTCGGGAAAATTCGGCCAATACGGTTAAGTTTCGGATACTGTGGAAAATTTGTCGGGTGTTAAGAGATAAGTAGTGTGTGTGAAGTGATTGATGGGAGAGAGAAAAGAATGATAAGAATGCATTTAATGAGGTGCCATGTGTCATGTTCCCATTGGGTGGACTTTATGGTTTACTATTCTATGTTTTTGACCTTTTGACCACTTGTTTAAATATCTTAAAAATTGAACAAAACTTACCATTTCTTGCTCCTTGATGGCCGAACCTCTCATCCAAGAAGAAAGAAACACTCTTCCAAGTTTAAGCTTCCAACAAGCTCAAATCACCCAACTCAAGTGCTTAAACTAGAATCTACTCCATAAAATTCCTTCCTTTGGTGCTCTTGAGTGCTTAGTGAAGTTTTTTTTGGAGAGCTAAGGTGTCCACACTCCCTATCTCTCTTGATTACTTGGTAAGTGATGCTTGAACCTCTACTACACCTAATGATGGTTATCTTATGCTTAGAAGTGGCTTGAGTGTTGGAATATATGATTTATTTCTTGGTTTGGCTTGATTTGGTGAAGTTTTCCATTTTATGAGGAATTTTCTGGTTGCATATGATCTTGATGGTGTGGTTGTTTTTGATGGTTGGTAATAAGGGGCTTTGACTCTAGTAGGTGTGACTAGTTGATAATTGCAATCAATTTTGGATTTGGAAGAATTTCTGGAAAATTAGGGTTCTTGAAGCTACATTCTGTCCGAAATTTTAGGTCATAGCTAGAGGCCGAATTGGACTTTGCTCAAAACATGAAAGTTGTAGGTATTGGTGAGTATGACGTGCCTACAAAATTTCAGGGCATTTGGAGTAGTATAGAGAGAGTTATGCCGTTTTTACTGTTGCTGTTTTTGGTGAACAGAATGTGCGGAACTGCGATAGTAATTGCCTATTTTGACTGGATTTGGTTTGGATTTTGAAGTTGGTGTCTTCTGATGAAATGTTACTGGATGTCTTAGTTATCATATGCCTTTGGAATTTCGGCATTTGGACTTGTATAGACTGAGTTATAGTAATTACAGTTTTGTGTGATTTGCAAACCTGTTTTGGGAATTCTGGTATAGTATTTTGCATTTTTGACCTAGTTGTGCTAGGATTTGGATTGAGTGACCTTCTGTGATGTTGTAGCCCTATCTTTTAGCTTCGAAATGGTGGGTCTTACACCTTCGTCCGATAATCATAGGGCATTTGGTGCCATTACCGCAAAAAGGAAGTCAAAAACTGTTTTTTTTAGGGCCAAAGCTAATTGCATTTCCGAATTTTCTGGTTTTCTCTAATGATTGTATATGTTTATGGAACCCTATTGGGGTCATATTTGGCATTGGTTTACGACTCGTTATCGAGTCTCATTGTACTTGCTTGCATATTTTAGGGCTTGACTTTCCTTTCCGGTTAATTTCCTAGCTAAATGACTTGAATGACTTGAAGCCTAGTGAACGGCTTTTGGAAGTGAGATTATTTTTGTATGAGATGTTGGGACTGATTTGAGAAAATA
Source organism: Coffea eugenioides (assembly GCF_003713205.1). Classification (NCBI taxonomy): domain Eukaryota; kingdom Viridiplantae; phylum Streptophyta; class Magnoliopsida; order Gentianales; family Rubiaceae; genus Coffea; species Coffea eugenioides. Next base: position 33,393 of record NW_020863329.1, on the reverse strand, counting down.
ATGAAGCCAAAATGGCTGGGAAATTAGGTAAACACAAAGGGTGTGCTGCCCAAATTTTCACTTAAGGACTAAGTTTTATTGGAATTTGTATATTTTCGTTTGACAAATATTATGACTGTTTTATCATTCCCAAACATGATACCTCTTCGATTTAAAACGCCAAATGTTTACTTACTCCGTACCCAAAATATAGAAGTGTGAGTTAGGGTTTTATCGGTTACAAGTGAACTACTTTCAAGTACGGTTTTAAGAGTCTTTTTGTTTTTCCATATGCTTTTCATCCTTGGTTCCCAACAACCCTCTTCTTACTTGGAAGTCATCTTTACACGTTTTACTCCTAATGAGTCGGGTTTCTTTGTTTTGCTCGATAAACTATAATGTGTTCTCTTGTTCAATCTTAGGTTTTTTCAGTGACTGAGGGTTATCCGGAGGGATATTTTACACATTATTTTGCGTGCCTAGGTGAGTGTTCCTTGTTTGCTATATCCCTTGACTTATTGGCCTGTTATTATGAATTGATAATGTGTTACGTGCTTTCAATGATTGTTAAAACGCGTTTTCTAGGCGAGTGTGTACTTTATCGCACTCGACCTAAATAAATATGAAATTTTCAATGATTAATGATTAAATGCTAGTTGTGCATGAATGTAAGCCATTTGGCTGAACTGGCCACTGCCCTTCGTTACCGATCGAATCGGGCGATATGGTGACCCTGGGTGAATTTGGTATACTCGAGTATTACCTTGTAGTCCGGCTACGTCCGGATGGGAGGAGTCCGGTCAATGTCCGGATGGGTGGAGTCCGGCCAACGTCCGGAAGAAAAAAAAAAGAGATGAACGAGGGATTCTACTTACAAAAAAATATATTGGAAACGATTGGAGGAATAAGGGGAAATGTCAAGAGAACGAACAAACAAATAGCTCCATGTGAGCCCGTATCCTTTTAATGAATGTTACTATCGCTTTCCATTGAAAATGTTTCTTGAATTAATTGATACTCCATGTGCGATATATTGAATTGTTTGTTTGATTACCTGTTCGGAACCTCACTGAGCTTTTAGCTCACCCCTTTAGTTTTGTTTTCCTTAACAGGGGACGGCGAGCAGAATGAGAGCACAGACTAGCCAGTTTAGTTCTTTTGTTTCTTTTGTTTCTTTTGTAGTGGTTCTCGCCTTGTGCTTGGCACGGGCTGGACGTATGAAGGATTGAGAACCTTTGTATATTCAATCTTTACACTTCCGTTTGGGTTTGTCAATGTATATAAGTTTCGATGTTTGCTATATGAATTCTTGTGGTTTTATTTCGAATTTGATTAAGGAACGACTGAGTCCCGGCGAGAGCTGGGCAGGCGACCCGCCAAACCCTCTGGTTCGCCTTAGGGGAAGGTGGGGTCGTCACACGCTAACACCCGACTAGAGTTGATTTTACTTGGGTTGTAAATACTTTAACGTTTTGGGCGTGTATAAACTGTATATCTCAGTTCATAACTTTTGATGATTACAAAACAATTGGATGCTACTAATATTCTTTGAAGAGTTCATTTCAGGATTTGGAACAAAAACCAGATCAAAGACCTGAAGCCAAAACTGGATCAAGGTTTGACAAATTACTGTCGGACGCACAAAAGAACCATAACGGACGGCCGACAACCATTGAGTGACTTCGGACGCATGAAGAACTCACACTCGGACGTCCGAAGGTAATATGTCAAAACATCTATGATCACTGACCTCGTTCGGACACACAATACCTCTATACCGGACGTCCGACAAACGTTGCTGTACTTCGGACGCAAAACACTGGAGCATCGGACGTCCGATAGAAATGAAGAAGGATTTGCAAGTTCACTTTCGGACGTATACTGTGGAGGGACCGGACGTCCTAAGAATTGCAAGAAATCATCTTGAACTCACTGTCTTCGTTCGGACGCATAAAATCAGAGTACCGGACGTCCGACACTACCAACGGCTAGCTGACCTTCCATCTGCCTTCTATCCGTTGACAGCATTTATTGAAGAATTTTTTGGTCCCTTATAAATAGGGATTAGTCAACTCTTCAAAACAACTTTTACACATTAAGTCTACATCAGATCTTGAGTGATTCAAGTGTGTGAATACTCCAAAAGGAAGATTTGTACTCTTAGTTGTGTCATCTCTTTTTAGCTTTTCAAGTGTGATTCAATTTCTTCAATAGTGTAGCTTTGTGAGGGTTATCCGTGTGATTGTAAAACTTCCTTGCTTGATCGAGTGAGACTTGAGGCAAGAAGGAAGTGATCCTTCATTTGTACACAAGAGATTGGTTGATAGTTGATCATATTGAAGAAGCTTGATATATAAAGTGATATTCAAACTTAGTCAAGTTTGAAATTTGGTTTGCAATTCTATCCCTTCATTTACTGTCTTGCTATATATACATATATATATATTGCTTACCTGTTTTACTCACAAATTGCTTGTGCTAGTCGATCAACTGCTTTTCTGTGAGGTCCTCTTGAAAAAGAAAAATAGGTCAAAAAAAAGGGGTGACTCATATCTTAGCTTACTTTTTTAGATAACCTAATTCACCCCACCTCTTAGGTTGTTCTCGATCCTTACAATTGGTATCAGAGTTTGGTCTCATTGAGATTAAGCTCAATCGGCTTAGGAGTAAAAATGACAACCAACAATGCCATGTTCTTTGAGGGACAATCTGTTACTAGACCTCCTATATTCAATGGTTCAAACTATGTGAGTTGGAAGGAAAGGATGATTATCTTCTTACAATCTATTGATATTGAGCTATGGTTTATTGTCAATGAAGGTCTGTTTGATGCCTCTACTATTGATATAGAGACAAACAGGCCGAGATCAAAAACAAGAAGGGAACTAACTGTTGAAGATAGAACCCATCTCACTCTGAATGCCAAGGCGATGAACGTACTGTACAGTGCTTTAGACTCAAACGAATCTGTTAGAGTCAAGGGCTGTAAATCTGTAAAAGAAATCTGGGACAAACTTTGAGAAATACACGAAGGAAGTGAAAATGTGAGAGAACAGAAGAAGTCTATTCTGGTCACGAAGTATGAATCCTTTAAGATGGAACCTCACGAAAATATCGACAAGATGTATTGCAGATTCAATGATCTTATTAAGGATCTAGAAGTTCTTGACAAAGATTACTCTCTAAGTGAGAAAAATAGAAAAATTCTGAACGCTCTATCAAAGGATTGGGAGAGCAAAGTGACTGTCATTGAAGAAGCCAAAGATCTGAACACTTTATCTATTGAATCCCTTATAAATTCACTCACCTCTTACGAGCTAAAACTCAAGTCTAAGGTGCAGGAAGAAGAGGACACAAGAGTTAGAAAGAGCATTGCTCTGAAGACTTCACAAGAAGAAGATGATACGATCTCTCTGGATGCAGATGACATGGAAGGTGATGATAGTGACATTGCACTCATCACACGAGGCTTCAAAAGAATACTCAACAAGAGAAGATTCAGAAAAGAAGTACATAGCAATTCCTTTCCAAATCAGTCCAACAACTTCAGAAATAAAGGAAAGCTGGAATTCAACAAAAAGCAAACTGATAAGTGCTTTGAATGCGGCCAACCTGGTCACTATGCAAATGAATGTCCAATGAAGAAAAAGAAGGAGAACAAAAGTGAACGAAAACCAAAATTCAACAATTTTCAGATCACCTGGAATGACTGCAATTCAGAAGGAGAAGTAGAGGAAGAAGAGGAATCTGCCCAAGTGGCTTTCATGGCCATTGGAGATGAAGAGATAACTCATTGTAACTCTCAAACTGATAGTGATAGTGAGTCTGATGTTGATATTAATTCTTTCCTAGAAAAAATGCATAACAGCTTAAAAGAATCCTATGTTAGAAACAAGGAACTAAAGCAGAAAATTAGCTTTCTAATACAAGATAATGCAAATCTCTTTAGACAAAATAAGTGTCTTAAGCATGAAAATGAGAACCTGAAAAGGATTGAAATTGATATGCTTGTTGAACTTAACAAAAAGACAAATTTCTTTGACATACTCAGAAGTGAACAATGCAGCCTAAAAAAAAGGATGGATGATTTATGTCAATTGTTACATCATATGAAACAGAACCGCCTTCAAAAGAATGACACTGAACCTCACCTTAACACTCATCAGATAAGACTGAATCAAAATGCAAATGAGTTTGCTATCCATAGGAGAAGGCAAGTCAGATTCATTAAACCTGTTCATTTGATTGATCCAATGACAGTATGCAACTTTTGTTGTCAATTTGGTCACATGAATAGCAACTGTTATGTTAAGAAAAACTTGAGAAATGGAATGAGATGCATGTGGGTTATTAGACATAATGCTAACCATGATGGACCCAAAAAGTAATGGGTACCAAACATTATATTGTGAACTACTGTGTAGGTGAACCTGGTGAACAGTGTTAAAGAATCAAAATGGTTCATAGATAGTGGATGCTCAAGACATATGACTGGTGATGCATCACAGTTCATCAAGCTCAAGCCAAAAACAAGTGGAAAGGTTACTTTTGGAGACGATAATAAAGCCAAAACTGTTGGTATTGGTGATGTTGGTAAGAATGGTCAGACTTTTGTTCATAATGTTCTTTTAGTCGACAACCTGAGTTACAATTTGCTGAGTGTTAGTCAACTATGTGATAGGAACCTGCTCGTGTTATTTAAGAAACATGAATGCCTTGTTCTTGACTCAAAGTTCAACATTGTTTTCAAAGGAAAAAGAGTTAATGACATTTATGTGGTGATTCTTGAAAAGGTTGATGCTTCCAGCCTTAGTTGTCTCAAAGTAGCAAATGAGGATCCCTGGTTGTGGCACAGAAGGCTTTGTCACTTCAATATGGAGTTGCTAAAAGAAATTTCCAAAAAGGACCTGGTTAGAGGACTTCCAAAACTCAATTTTTGTAAAGATCGCATCTGTGATGCTTGCCAATTTGGAAAACAAGTCAAGGTACCTTTTAAACCAAAAAAATGTGTTTCTACCTCAAAGCCCTTAGAACTCCTACATCTTGATCTTTTTGGTCCAACTCAAACCATAAGCCTTGGTGGCAAGAGATTCTGTTTTGTTATTGTTGATGACTATTCTAGATACACTTGGGTGATGTTTCTTGCACATAAAGATGATACTTTCAAAAACTTTATTTCCCTGTTTGCCAAGGTTCAAAATCTGATTGGTTTGAAAATCATAAAAATAAGAAGTGACAATGGCACAGAATTTCATTTTTATGGATTTCCAGAATTTTGTGACAACAATGGCATTACACATGAGTTTTCTATTGCTAGAGTACCTCAGCAAAATGGAGTAGTTGAAAGGAAAAATAGAACTCTTCAAGAAGCTGCTAGAACCATGCTTAGTGAATGCAATTTACCAAAGTACTTTTGGACTGAAACTATAAACACTGCATGCTATATCATGAACAGAGTTCTCTTAAGACCAATCTTGAACAAGACTTCATATGAGCTGTTGTTTGATAAAAAACCTGTAGTTGGTTACTTTAAAGTTTTTGGTTGCAAATGCTTCATTCTGAACATCAAGGAGCATCTTGGTAAGTTTGATAAAAAATCTGATGAGGGGATCTTTTGGGATATTGTGAAAACAAGAGAGGTTTTAGAGTTTATAATCGTAGAACTCTGGTTATAGAAGAAGCTATACATATCACTTTTGATGAATCTAATGGTGACACTTCCATGAGTTGCGGTGAAGATGATGATGCAGGTGTTCGAGAAGAATTAAAGAGGCTAACAATCAGCAATCAAGGCACAGCTCCATCAGAAAATAATTCAAAGGAAGATGAAAATCAAGACAGTCCTGCTAGAGAAGACAATGACAGTGACACTGGAATTCCAAATGATCTTCCAAGAGCCTGGAAATTTGTCCAAAATCATCCCAAGGAACTTATCATTGGGGATCCTTCTGAAAAGTGACACAAACCCAAGATAGAACATTTATCAATCAAACCAAATACACCAAGGAACTGCTGAAAAGATTTGGAATGGAGGACTCAAAGCAAGTTGGAACACCCATGTGCACATCTGCCAAGCTTGACAAAGATGAAGAAGGTACAAAAGTTGATGAAAAGAAGTATAGAAGTATAATTGGTAACTTGCTTTATTTAACAGCTAGTAGACCTGATATCATGTTTGCTGTGTGCTTATGTGCTCGTTTTCAATCTTGTCCAAAGGAATCACATGTAACTGCGGTAAAAAGAATCTTTAGATACTTAAAAGGAACTGTAAGTTTTGGCCTTTGGTAGCCTAAGTGTCATGAACTTCCCTTGTGTTGATTCTCTGATGCTGATTTTGGTGGCTGTAGAGTAGATAGAAAAAGTACAACTGGTATATGTAATTTTCTTGGAAATTGCTTAGTATCGTGGTTCAGCAAGAAACAGAATGCCATTTCATTATCTACAACCGAAGCAGAATATGTTACTGCTGGTGCTTGTTGTGCTCAATTGTTGTGGATGAAAAACACTTTGAATGATTTTGGTTTAGTGTATAATTTCGTACCTATGTTTTGTGATAACACCAGTGCCATTAATTTGACAAAAAATCCCATTCAACATTCTAGGACAAAGCATATAGACATTAAGCATCACTTCATTCGCTATCTTGTCCACAAGGGTGAAATTTGTGTTCAATATATTTATTCTAAAGATCAAATTGCTGATATCCTCACAAAAGCCCTTCCACTGGATCAATTTGTGTTTCTGAGAACAAAACTGGGTGTCTCAGAAAAAATTCTCTAAGTTTCTCTTTGGTCACTTCTTATCGGACGTCCGATAGATTAAAACGAACGTCCGACAGTGTTCTTCATTCTTTTCTGAAAAATTCTGGTTCGGACAATCACTCAAAAATTGCTTCATATAAGGAACTCATTAAGTTCATTAACTTTCTTTGTCTCGGACGCAACCCTTCAGTTCTCTCTCAAAGTTCAAAATTCAAATTACTCTCTCCTCTAATCAAGTTCCAAGAAATTGATTCAATCGACACCATTACACCCCTATTGCCCGTTGTCTGAACATAAAAATCTCTTCCAACTCCCAACTGCCTCACATTTCCCTAATTTGTATCAGGAACCCTAAGTTTTTCAAATCAGACTTCTTGTGGTTGGTTCGTGCATCACCATTAATTCATATTGCACTCTTCATCTATCTTATACACTTTGCACCACTTCCTACATCAACATCCGATTACATTACACCATGGTTAGAATTAGAGGTGGTTCTACGGGGGTCGGACGACCTTTTAGATTTAGGGATAAGGATATTGAAATTGTGGAACCCTCTACCAAAGCATCCAAAAAGAAAACTGCAAACAGAGGTGGAAAGGTAAAGCAAAATGCTCAAAGGAAGCGCGATGCTCCAATTGTTGAGCCATCTGATGAGCAGATGGAAAAGCATCACTCTGAAGAAAATCTAGGTGGTAGGAGTGCAGAAGAAATGGAGGAACCCACCCATGCTGAAGTGACTGTCTCGAAATCTCCTGGGAAAAGAAAAATGTCTGCCCAAAAGGGAAGCACTCCTCAATCAAATGCAGAGAAAAATGCTGAGGTTCAGCACACCCCTGAGCCATCTACCAGAAAATCTCCACGGACAAGGCCTGAGGTTCAGAATACTGAGTTATCTGCCAAGCAAACAGCAAAAAGAAAACGGTCTGGAAAGGAACCAGTGACTCAGCCTGCTAAGGAACCTTCTCCTCTGCCAAAATTCATTGATGATGAGGCCAGAGACAGATTTTAGTTGGTCTCACAAAAGGGTTTCATCACTCAAAGGACCATTTTTCCTCCTGAATTTCGTAAGCTTGACCTCGAACCTATCATTAAGCTCTTTGAGTTCCAAAAATGGATTCATCTTCTGTCCATCCCCAATACTTTTTACCCTGATATGCTTTATTAGTTCTTTGCAAATCTCAGAAAGGGTAACTCACACACTGAACTCATCTCTAGGGTCAACTCTATAGACATCACGTTAACTCCTGATTTGAGGCCAAAGACAGATTTGAGCTTTATCTCTTTTACTGTTTTGTTGAAAAAATCAGAATTGACTTTGGGTTTGTGATGTGCAAATTTCTGCTCAAGATTAGCACTGATAGTCGTAGGAAACTCTCTTATGAAAAATTTCTGACTCCTATCTTTGCCCATTTTAAAATTCCTTTTACTGGAAAATCACCCAAAGATAGTGCCTCAACAGTTTTCTCACAAGCGTATTTTGAAAGAAAGAATCTGAAATTTTTTTAGGGCCATTGGTGTTATAAGGAAACTGTGACAGAAACTAGGAGAAAAAAACTTCATGAAACCCCTATCACTCCTAGGACTCCTCGTGATCAGTCCATGTATGTCTCTCCATTCACCATCCACCCTAGAAAATCAGCTAGTAAGTCATTCTCTTCCAATTCTGAGGTCATCTCCTTACTTGAGGACCTCAAACAACATGTTCTGCTCATTGAAGATGGTCTCATGATGACCATGTCTCCTGCCCAGCAGTCCATCTTCATTGAAAAAAGGAATCTCCTCGTGCCTCCAATCCCTGAATTCAATGAAAGTGCTCATCAAAAAGAGCCAAGACCTCAGCCCACAGAGCATACTCCTGGTCCTGAAGCCACTCCAGAGGCACATGCTTCCAACTCTCAGCCCAAAGATAAAGGCAAGGCTCCTGTAACTGTGGAGACAACTGAAGATGATGATGAGGACACTGAGGATGAAGACCAAGTGGATTCTGAGCAGTTTCGTCTAACCAGGAGAAGGCCTGGATCATTAAAAATCACCATCTAAGCACTACTAGGACTTTGCATTTCATCATTAGGACATTAGTTCATCTTTTGCATTGAAAAACTTCTGCTATGAATTGAGGATCATAATCCTCTTTTGGTCTGTAAAAATGATGTTTTTCTTCTATGAATGGATGCTTTTATCATTTGCTGAATGTCTTTTGCTGATAATGTTCATATATTGTTCTGGTTTGTCAAATTGATAATGTCTATTGAATGCTGGTATGGCTGTTTTATGATGACAAAAAGGGGGAGAAAATGGATATGAATCGTATAAATGAGGGGGAAAATGGATATGGATCGTATAAATGAGGGGGAGTTGCGAATACTCTGGTCATGGAATCTATAAGGAAGGGGGAGTCGAGTTAAGGAGGAGTTGAATCCTTTTTTGATCCATCCAATGTTTTGTCATCATCAAAAAGGGGGAGATTGTATATCTCAGTTCATAACTTTTGATGATTACAAAACAATTAGATGCTACTAATATTCTTTGAAGAGTTCATTTCGGGATTTGGAACAAAAACCAGATCAAAGACCTGAAGCCAAAACTGGATCAAGGTTTGACAAATTACTGTCGGACGAACAAAAGAACCATAACGGATGGCCGACAACCATTGAGTGACTTCGGACGCATGAAGAACTCACACTCGGACGTCCGGAGGTAATATGTCAAGACATCTATGATCACTGACCTCGTTCGGACACACAATACCTCTATACCGGACGTCCGACAAACGTTGCTGTGCTTCGGACGCAAAACACTGGAGCATCGGATGTCCGATAGAAATGAAGAAGGATTTGGAAGTTCACTTTCGAACGTATACTGTGGAGGGACCGGACGTCCTAAGAATTGCAAGAAATCATCTTGAACTCACTGTCTTCGTTCGAACGCATAAAATCAGAGTACCGGACGTCCGACACTACCAACGGCTAGCTGACCTTCCATCTGCCTTCTATCCGTTGACAGCATTTATTGAAGAATTTTTTGGTCCCTTATAAATAGGGATTAGTCAACTCTTCAAAATGAATTTTACACATTAAGTCTACATCAGATCTTGAGTGATTCAAGTGTGTGAATACTTCAAAAGGAAGATTTGTACTCTTAGTTGTGTCATCTCTTTTTAGCTTTTCAAGTGTGATTCAATTTCTTCAATAGTGTAGCTTTGTGAGGGTTATCCGTGTGATTGTAAAACTTCCTTGCTTGATCGAGTGAGACTTGAGGCAAGAAGGAAGTGATCCTTCATTTGTACACAAGAGATTGGTTGATAGTTGATCATATTGAAGAAGCTTGATATATAAAGTGATATTCAAACTTAGTCAAGTTTGAAATTTGGTTTGCAATTCTATCCCTTCATTTACTGTCTTGCTATATATACATATATATATATTGCTTACCTGTTTTACTCACAAATTGCTTGTGCTAGTCGATCAACTGCTTTTCTGTGAGGTCCTCTTGAAAAAGAAAAATAGGTCAAAAAAAAGGGGTGACTCATATCTTAGCTTACTTTTTTAGATAACCTAATTCACCCCACCTCTTAGGTTGTTCTCGATCCTTACAATTGGTATCAGAGTTTGGTCTCCTTGAGATTAAGCTCAATCGGCTTAGGAGTAAAAATGACAACCAACAATGCCATGTTCTTTGAGGGACAATCTGTTACTAGACCTCCTATGTTCAATGGTTCAAACTATGTGAGTTGGAAGGAAAGGATGATTATCTTCTTACAATCTATTGATATTTAGCTATGGTTTATTGTCAATGAAGGTCTGTTTGATGCCTCTACTATTGATATAGAGACAAACATGCCGAGATCAAAAACAAGAAGGGAACTAACTGCTGAAGATAGAACCCATCTCACTCTGAATGCCAAGGCGATGAACGTACTGTACAGTGCTTTAGACTCAAACGAATCTGTTAGAGTCAAGGGCTGTAAATCTGTAAAAGAAATCTGGGACAAACTTCGAGAAATACACGAAGGAAGTGAAAATGTGAGAGAACAGAAGAAGTCTATTCTGGTCACGAAGTATGAATCCTTTAAGATGGAACCTCACGAAAATATCGACAAGATGTATTGCAGATTCAATGATCTTATTAAGGATCTAGAAGTTCTTGACAAAGATTACTCTCTAAGTGAGAAAAATAGAAAAATTCTGAACGCTCTATCAAAGGATTGGGAGAGCAAAGTGACTGTCACTGAAGAAGCCAAAGATCTGAACACTTTATCTATTGAATCCCTTATAAATTCTGTGAGGACCCGTAATTTTCTTAATTTCTAGGTTTTAATTTCTTTTAATTATACGTTTTTCCACCTTTTCTTTATTCGAAACATTGTGCAAATAAATTTTATGAGTAAATATAGCTTTTAAATGATTTTTCTAGTATCGGTTAGTTTTTGAGGAATTAAGAGCGTATACCGGACGTGGGACCCACTAGTGCGAAAAGTTCGGAAAAATTCGGCCAACTAGATTAAGTTTTGAATACTGGAATGAATTTACCGGGTGTTAAGAGATAAGTGGAGGGTGCAATTTGGATTGATATGAGAGAGACAAGTTAGGTAGAGAGTTAATAAAAGGTGACAAGTGTCACCATTTGATTGGGCTTACCTTAAGACCTTTCTTACCATTGACTTAAATAACCAAAAATGACCCAAAATATCTTCATTTCTAAGCTTCATATGGCCGACCACCTTCAAGAAATAAGGGAAGAAAAGCTCTCCAATTTCTTTGCTCCAAGCTTGCTTAATCTTCACTTTTAACCGTTTAATTTTAGTTTTTCTCCATAAAACCTCTTCACTTAGTGTTTGTGAGTTGTTTGGAAAGTTAAGGTGACCAATAGCTCTCTCTCTCTTGTTTTAAAGGTAAGTTGTGAAGAACCACCCTCCTCCTTTAATTGATGCTTAAATCATGCTTAGTGGTTGTATGAGATGCAAATTTATGGGTTATTTCTTGATTTGTGGTTGAAATGATGAAGTTTTATTATTTTTGGAGATTTTTCTGTTTTAATATAAGCATGATTGTGTGGCTATCTATGATGATTGAAAATGGTCTATAATGACTTAAGGAGGTGGGAAAAGTGATTAATTGCAACCAATTTCTGTTTTGGAAGAAAATTGAAAAACCTAGGGTTCTTAAGGGAGCATTCTGTCCGAATTTTTAGGTCCTAGATAGAGGCCGAATTGGCCTTAGCTCAAAACATGAAAGTTGTAGGAAATGACATTTTAGAGCTTCCTACAAAATTTCAAGTCAATCGAAGCAGTGTATAATGAGATAAGTCGAAATTACTATTGTTGTTCTGGTTTTACCCGAAATTGAAAACTGCGCCTGTAATTGGTTGTTTTGCCTGGAATTGCTTCCGAATTGGTTGTTGAGGCCTTCTGATGAAATTTAGTCCTGTTTCTTATATTTTGGTTGGTTTTGGAATTTCTGGATTTGGACTTGTAGAGCCTGAGTTATGATGTTTCCGCTAGAATACGTTTTGGTGAATCTGTTTTACGTTGTTGATGTAGTATCTTGCATTTTTGACCTGTTTGCACTCAAAACTGGGTTGAGTGACCTTCTGTGATGTTGTAGCCCTGTCTTTTAGCTTCGATATGGTGGGTCTTGTACCCTCATCCGATAAGCGTAGTGAAATTTGTGCCATTACCGCAAAATGAGGACAAAAACTGTTTTTTCAGGGCCAAAGCTAGTTACATTTCCGAAATTTCTGGTTTCCTCTAATGCTTATATATGCTTATGGAACCCTATTGTGATCGTGTTGGCATCGGTTTATGACTTGTAATCGAGTCTTCTTGTGCTTAGTGGAATATTCTAGGGCTTGACTTTTATTTCCTGTCATTTTCCTAGCTAACTTTTGTACTTGGATAACCTTGAGCCTATTGAACGGCTGTGGTGATGAATGTATATTGAGTATGACTTTGGGAGTTGATTGAGGAAAATAATGAAGCCGTGATGGCTGGAAAAGTAAGAAATTTAGGGGAAGTGCTGTCCAATTTTTTCTAGGCCAATTGGTTCCTTTAAGTTTGAATTGGCTTGTGATAGAAATGAAGGGCTTTTGGGTTGTTGAACCTAGGTCTTCATGTTACCTTTTTATTCCCAAAAATCATGTTTTGTACCCTTGCATTAGTAATTATTTGGCGAGGCATACGACTAGTAGTCGAGCCTCACATGTGTATTTTGTTTACTCGAATCTGGATGTGAAACCTTCAATTGGTTTACTTTGATTATTTTAGGGTTTCTTGGCGATTAAAGCCAATCCGAAGTGAAAAACTTTTGAGGTATCTGTACTTGAACCGGTGAGTGTACCACTCCCCTCCATTGCTGTTTAACTTGATTTCTGCTCTGCAATCTGTTTAATTTGTTTGAGACGAGGGTGTACTTTATCACACTCGTTCTCTTGTCTGTTCATATGCCAATTTTGGTGTCAATCTGAATCTGTATCTGTATCTGATATCTGTATCTGTATCTGTATATGTATCTGTGACCTATGAGCTCAAATCCTGTGGCTAAGTTATTCGAGTCGGGCCGGCAAGGGCCTGGACGATTAGATAACGAACCACGGTAGTCTGTTTTGGGATCTTTGGGTATTGAGACCCTTGATTCCGGTATACTCGAGTATTACCATTTCTGTTTCTGTTGAGGTGAGCGGGCCCGGTAAAGGGGTGTTTGGTGGATGAAATTTGGTGTAAAGTGGGGTCTACGGACGTGTTGGTTCTATATACGTTGACGGAGAGTCAACTGGCTTGGATCAAGTACTGCGCTGGAAAGTTGGCTCCTGAGAGCCACCTGTATCCTTCCTATTTGAGTTCTTGTGTTTACCTGTCTTACTTTATAGCGAGCATGTGTATCTGGTTTGTATAACGTGAAATACCTGATTTTTCTGCTACATGTTTGGTACCTCATTGGGCGTAAGCTCACCCCCTCCTCGTTATCTTTGTTTTCCTTACAGGAACCTCTTTTGGAAATCATGATTTTGAGAAGCGAGTTGAGCTAGTTAGAAAATCTTTTGTTCTTTTGTATAGCTCCTCGAGAATGAGCAAACCCTAAATGTATTTCGTTTCACTGGTTCCATTTGAATTGTAAACCTAGTGACATGTATATATTAAAGCGTTTTCCCCATGTTTAAGCTTGGCGGTCTTCAATCGCTCATTTCTTTTGGGTCCTCTCGCGTAATATCGGATTTGTGTGATTCGACTCCGTAGTCCTGGCGAGAGCTGGGCAGGCGGTCCGCTGAACCCTTTGGTTCGCCTTAGGGTGAGGTGGGGCTGTCACAAATTCACTCACCTCTTACGAGCTAAAACTCAAGTCTAAGGTGCAGGAAGAAGAGGACACAAGAGTTAGAAAGAGCATTGCTCTGAAGACTTCACAAGAAGAAGATGATACGATCTCTCTGGATGCAGATGACATGGAAGGTGATGATAGTGACATTGCACTCATCACACGAGGCTTCAAAAGAATACTCAACAAAAGAAGATTCAGAAAAGAAGGACATAGCAATTCCTTTCCAAATCAGTCCAACAACTTCAGAAATAAAGGAAAGCTGGAATTCAACAAAAAGTAAACTGATAAGTGCTTTGAATGCGGCCAACCTGGTCACTATGCAAATGAATGTCCAATGAAGAAAAAGAAGGAGAACAAAAGCGAACGAAAACCAAAATTCAACAATTTTCAGATCACCTGGAATGACTGCAATTCAGAAGGAGAAGTAGAGGAAGAAGAGGAATCTGCCCAAGTGGCTTTCATGGCCATTGGAGATGAAGAGATAACTCATTGTAACTCTCAAACTGATAGTGATAGTGAGTCTGATGTTGATATTAATTCTTTCCTAGAAAAAATGCATAACAGCTTAAAAGAATCCTATGTTAGAAACAAGGAACTAAAGCAGAAAATTAGCTTTCTAATACAAGATAATGCAAATCTCTTTAGACAAAATAAGTGTCTTAAGCATGAAAATGAGAACCTGAAAAGGATTGAAATTGATATGCTTGTTGAACTTAACAAAAAGACAAATTTCTTTGACATACTCAGAAGTGAACAATGCAGCCTAAAAAAAAGGATGGATGATTTATGTCAATTGTTACATCATATGAAACAGAATCGCCTTCAAAAGAATGACACTGAACCTCACCTTAACACTCATCAGATAAGACTGAATCAAAATACAAATGAGTTTGCTATCCATAGGAGAAGACAAGTCAGATTCATTAAACCTGTTCATTTGATTGATCCAATGACAGTATGCAACTTTTGTTGTCAATTTGGTCACATGAATAGCAACTGTTATGTTAAGAAAAACTTGAGAAATGGAATGTGATGCATGTGGGTTATTAGACATAATGCTAACCATGATGGACCCAAAAAGTAATGGGTACCAAACATTATATCGTGAACTACTGTGTAGGTGAACCTGGTGAACAGTGTTAAAGAATCAAAATGGTTCATAGATAGTGGATGCTCAAGACATATTGTGAGAACCCGTAAAACCCTAATATTTTCCTTGGGTTTATTACCCTTTAATTGCTTATATTTTTGCATTTTCGGGCTTAGAAATATTTTCTGGTAGATTTTATGCTTAATTATAGATTTAAGATGATTTTTCTAGTATGGGAGAATTTTTAGAAAATTAAGCATATATATTGGACGTGGGACCCACTAGTGCGATAAGTTCGGAAAAATTCAGCCAATAAGGTTAAGTTTCGGATACTGTGAAAATTTTATCGGGTGTTAAGAGATAAGTAGTGTGTGTGAAGTGATTGATGTGAGAGAGAAAAGAAAGATAAGAGGGCATTAAATGAGTGTGACAAGTGTCACTCTACCATTGGGTTTGACTTAAGAAACACTATTCATCCTTTTGACTATTTTTGACTAAGTGTTAAATACTTCAAAAAAAACACAAAAATTCACCATTTTCTTCCTTGTGTTGGCCGGCCCTCTCTCTCTCAAAGAAGAAGAAATTTTCCCAACTTTCAAGCTTCCATATCACTCAATCTTCCACAAACAAGAGTTTAGGTTTGATTTCATTCCATAAAATCTTTTCTTTTGGTGATAGTGAGTGCTCTAGTGAAGTTTGTTTGAAGCTCTAAGGTGGCCATCATCCCTCTCTCTCTTGTTACTTGGTAAGTGATGCTTGAACCCCCCTACTACATCTAATGATGGTTATAGTATGCTTAGAAGTGGCTTGAGTGTTGGAATATATGATTTATTTCTTGGTTTGGCTTGATTTGGTGAAGTTTTCCATTTTATGATGAATTTTCTGGTTTCATATGATTTTTATGTTGTGGACTAGTATGATGGTTGGTAATAAGGGGCTTTGGCTTTAGTAGGTGTGAATTGTTGTGAAATGCAATCAATTTTGGATTTGAATGGAATTGTGAAAAGTTAGGGTTCATGAACCCCTAATCTGCCCGAAATTTTAGGTCATAGCTAGAGGCCGAATTGGACTTTGCTCAAAACATGAAAGTTGTAGGTATTGATGATTTTAGTGTGCCTGCAAAATTTCAGGGCAATTGGACTAGTGTAGAGTGAGTTATGCCGTTTTTACTGTTGCTGTTTTTGGTGCACAGAATGTCCGAACTGCGATAGTAATTGCCTGTTTTGACTGGAATTGGTTTGGATTTTGAAGTTGGTGTCTTCTGAGGAAATGTAGCTGGATGTCTTATCTAACTTATGCCTTTGGAATTTCGGCATTTGGACCTGTGTAGGCTGAGATTGACGTATTACAGTTTTGTGTGTTTTGCAAACCTGTTTTGGTAATTCTGGTTTGGTATTTGGTACTTTTGACCTAGTTGTGCTAGGATTTGGACTGAGAGGCCTTCTACATTGTTGTAGCTCTGTTTCTTGGCTTCGAAATGGTGGGTCTTACACCCCCATCCGACATTTGTAGTGAGAGTTGTGCCATTACCGCATTATGAGGTCAAATCCGGTTTTCTTATCAAGGCTTAGGTTAAAGCCCTTTCTTAATTTCTGGTTTGCTTTCATGCTTGTATATGTTTATAAAACCCTATTGGGGTTGTGAATTGGTGTTGTTTATGGCTCGGTATGGTTTCTTGTTTTATGATATTGTGAGCCTATGGAACGGCTCTTGACATGAAATGCTTATATGTGTGTTGTTGGGTTGTGATTGAAGAAAAATAATGAAGCCTTATGGCTGGAAAATTTGGTAAACACAAAGGGCATGCTGCCCGAATTTTTACTCGAGATTTAGAAAACTATATTCTCGACTTGAGTAAAGGTTAAGTATTTAACACTTGAATTTCCATGCATGAAACCCTATTGGGCGATAATTGGTTTGACTTTATGACTCGTTATCGAGTCTTATGGTATTTGTTTACATGCTCTAGGGCGTGACGATAGCTCACGACGTCTTGGTGATCGTGGTGCATGAAATACCACTTTCTTGCTTGGTGAGTATACTACTCACTTACTTGTTATAATGTGGCTTTGTGCTATGTGTATTGATGCCTTGAAGGCTTAATTGGTTATTGGAAATGATTGAGGTGAGGGTGTACTTGACCGCCCTCACCCCTTGTGATTCCATGCATGGCTAGTGCTTGCATTACTGAATTACTGCACTTGATATATGAAATACTGAATTCCATTCATGGAAACTGATTTGGTATCATTTGGGCGAATGTCCAATGGCTTTACTGTATCACTGAGCTCAACCCCGTTTGGTAGTCAATTGGAACGAGCCGGCGAGGGATTGGTCGTGAAAATTGTCATGCCACGGGGACTGTACTGTGGAATCTTGTGGTAATGAGACCTTTGGTTCCGGTATACTCGAGTATTACCAAAATGACTGAATGGAGTGCGGGCCCGGTTGGGGTATGATAGTTGGACGGTTGGATGTAAGTGATGTCTACGGATGGTTACTTTTCATTGACGGAGGGTCAATGAGGTTGGATCAAGATTGCAAGCGTGGAAATGGGCTCTTGAGAGCCGACCGTATCCTTTTCCGTTTTGTTTTACTGCTTATTTGTGCACTTTAAATGAAAGTTCATCCTTATGTGACTTTGGTTGCTTATGTAGTAGTATACCACTGGGCTTTAGCTCATTCCGTGTTATTTGTTTTCCTTACAGGGATATAATTACTTTTGAGAATGGATTGGATAGTCACTTGCCAAGTTGAGCTTATAAATGTCTTTTGTATAGCTCTTGAAATGAAGCCTTAATGTGTAACGGGTTCATTTCCTTTTGATAGGCAAACTGAATATGTACTTCCTTTATGAATGTCTGTGGCATGCCACTATGGTTGTAAATGTTGGATTTCAATGTGTATATGTTAAATTGATGTTTGGATTCTACTATCCAGGCCACTATTCAGTTTTCCATTTTTTTTTATTTTGCTATTTTGATACTTATGGCTTGTCCGAGCGCACTTTTGTTTTCCCGAAACGTATTCGAACGCGTGTAACTGTACCGTAGTCCTGGCGAGAGCTGGGCAGGCAGTTCGCTAACCCCTTTGGTTCGCCTTAGGGGAAGGTGGGGCTGTCACAGGTGGTATCAGAGCCTAGGTTTGAATTAGCCTGGGTGTTATCGGATTGTTTGACTTGCGGATTGTTGCTTTTGGCCTTTAAGCTGATATTGATGATTACATGTTCTTGTGATGTAGGATGGCCGGACAGGGTGACCCTAGTGCTAGTCCTTCGGGGGCTAGACCTCGCAAAGTACTCCCCGTGATTCCCTATCAGATACGGCCGGGAGGGGCCGTCATTCGTTGGAGCCCGTCTAACCGTCTTCGACGGTGCCCGTGTAAGGAGAGATATGCTTACCCGAACACTCTAGTGTTTGCGCTGGATAAAGAGCGCAAGGTATTGGCTAGAGAGAATGCTCGCCTTGAGGTCGATGCGATTCAGGATAGGGCGACGAAGGATAAGCAAGCTGCGCGTATAAAGGAGCTAGAATACGATGTGCTTGAGGTTGAAGATAGGGTTGATGACCTTTACGCCCAACTGAGGGAGGCACGAGAGCGAGAGCTTAAGCAAGCGCGCAAGGTCAGGGGTCGCGCTGAGGCGATCCTTAATCTGTGTGACGATGGCCTTGAGGAGTGTAGCGACGAGGCGTCGTGTGCGGAGGCCGACCCTGGGGAGGAGTCTACCCCATCGCCTGGATCCCAGACCCCGGCGACTGACTAGGCCTTGATATTTAGGCATCTTTTGGATAGTGGTGGTTTTTGTATGTACATAGGGATAGGGATAGAGCCTTAGCTAATCGTTTAGGGTCGTTAGATTAGCTACGTGTAAATCTCTTTTGATAGGCCTATCCTCCGGTGGATCGTTTGTGTACGTACGTGCTTTGGCCGTACTTGACTGACTGATTGTATATATGTGTTTGGCTTGTATATATGTGTGGTTGTGCTTATGCTTGGATTGTATAAATGTGTTATTGTGCAAGTTTACGTGTTACTTATATGGCTTGTTATTACTGTGGTTTAGTATTCTTGCCTAGACCGAGTGGAACTTATGGAAGGTACTCGGAGTGGTCGGGGACGTGGGCGCGGTGCTAGACAACCCACACCGGTTAGGGGTGTAGGGGAAACCTCGACTGGACCCGATCCTGAACCCCAAGCCGACCCTAATGCCCAGATCGCTGCTGCTATGCAGCAAATGACAAATCTGCTTGCACAAGTAGTGCAGCAACAAGCTCAGAACCCAAACCCTAACCCTGGAAATCCCGGGAACCCTGGCCACCATGTCGAGAGCGAGGATAGAGCTCTCGAACGTTTCCAAAAGTTTTCCCCGCCAAAGTTTGTTGGGGGACCCGACCCTGACGTTGCTGAGAAATGGCTTGAGAAGATGGTAGACATTTTTGCAGCTCTACATTATCCAGACGAACGGCAGGTGACTTTTGCCGTGTTTCAACTTGAAGGGGCTGCTCGTTCCTGGTGGAACGTAATTAGGCAGAAATGGGAACGGGAGCAGACGCCTAGGACGTGGGTGAACTTCATCCGCGAATTTAACGCAAAGTTTTTCCCTCCTCTAGTCCAGGAGAGGAAGGAGGACGAGTTTATCCGGCTCCGGCAAGGGACTCAGACTGTGGCGGAGTACGAGAGTCAGTTCACCCGCCTGTCTAAATTCGCGCCTGAGCTAATCATTACTGAGCAACGACGGGTTAGGCGCTTCATTCAGGGTTTGAACGTTGAGATTCAGAAAGACCTCGCGGCAGCTCAAATTACCACGTTTAGCGAGGCGATGGAAAAAGCCCAACGAGTTGAGAGTGCACGGCTGCAGGTCCGAAACTTCCAGGCTAAGAAACGTGGTTTTCCTGGGAGTACGTCTGGACAAGGTGAGAAGAGCACTCCCTCTAAGTTCGGACGAGGATCGGGTGGTGGCCGACACTCCGGCTCGGGCAGAGGGACTCCATTCAGGGGTAGTCAAGCTGGGCGTGGACAAAGGGGAAATGCTCAGAGTGGCTCGGCTTCGGCACCTCGCGGTCCCTGTGGGCACTGTGGGAAAGCAAACCACACCGAGGATAACTGCTGGAGGAAGCAGGGTAAATGTCTGCGGTGTGGAAGTGCGGACCATCAACTGGCTACATGCCCGGTCCTGAAACAAGACGGAAAAGGGAGCCAACCACTGCCGAGGACCAATACTGGACCCGCCAAGGGAGATGGGTCCAAACCGAAGGTTCCAGCTAGGGTGTATTCTTTAGAGCCCCATCAGGTCCCAGAGTCTTCGGAGGTTGTAGAAGGTACGATCCCTATTTTCCACCGCTTTGCCAAAGTTTTAATTGATCCTGGTGCCACTCATTCGTTTGTTAACCCTGATTTCATGTGTGGCATCGATATAAAACCTGCTAGTTTACCTTATGACCTAGAAGTGAGTACACCTACGGGGAATCAACGTTTGGTGACTAGTATGGTTTATAGGGATTGCGATGTATGGGTTGGTGAGAAGAGATTTTTAGGAGACCTGATTAGCTTGTCCATTAAGGGGTACGATGTGATTCTGGGCATGGACTGGTTAGCCAAATATAACGCCCAACTGGATTGTAAAATAGTAGAATTTCGCATTCCTGGCGAGGCAACCTTAAGGTTGGATATAAGGGGTAGGTTAGCCTCATCTGCTCTCATTTCGGGCATTCGAGCTAGGAAACTGATAAGTAGAGGGGCGCAAGGATTTTTGGCCTTCTTAATTAATACCCCTACGGATAAGTTAAAGGTAGAAGATGTAGCCATAGTGAGGGACTTTCCGGATGTTTTCCCTGATAAGTTAGTAGCCTTACCTCCGGAAAGAGAGATAGAATTCCGCATAGACTTGTTGCCTGGAACTGCACCTATCTCAAAAACCCCTTACCGAATGGCGCCTGCAGAACTTAAGGAGCTTAAGTTGCAGTTGCAAGATCTATTGGAGCGGGGATTCATTCACGAGAGTGAGTCTCCTTGGGGAGCTCCTGTTCTATTTGTGAAGAAAAAGGATGGAACGTTGAGGATGTGCATTGACTATCGGGGCCTAAACAATGTAACGATCAAGAACAAATATCCACTGCCCCACATCGACGAGTTATTCGACCAGTTGCAAGGAGCAGTGGTCTTCTCGAAGTTAGACCTCCGACAGGGATACTACCAGTTGTTGATTAGGAAGGAGGACATTCCGAAAACTGCTTTTAATTCAAGATACGGGCACTACGAGTTCGCCGTTATGCCCTTTTTTTTTTTTTTTTTTTTTTTTTTTTTTTTTTTTTCTTTTTTTTTTTTTATTTTTTTTTTTCGTTTTGGACTGACCAATGCTCCCGCCGCCTTCATGGACCTAATGCATAGGGTTTTCAAACCCTATCTAGACCGATTTGTTGTTGTGTTTATCGATGACATTTTGGTCTACTCGAAGACACGCGAGGAGCATGAGGAGCATTTGAGAGTGGTGTTACAAACATTAAGAGAACATCAGCTGTACGCCAAGTTTAGCAAATGCGAGTTTTGGTTGGAGAAAGTAGCATTTCTAGGTCACGTGATCTCTCACGAAGGTATTTCGGTGGATCCGGCGAAGGTTGAGGCCGTGACAAATTGGAAGAGGCCAGAAAACCCCACGGAAATTCGTAGCTTTCTAGGGCTAGCGGGGTACTACCGAAGGTTTATTAAGGATTTTTCCAAACTGGCAGGACCTTTAACTGACTTGACAAAGAAGCATGGCCAGTTTATCTGGAACGGCCGATGCGAAGCAAGTTTTCAGGAATTAAAGAAAAGATTGACCATGGCTCCAGTACTGGTCTTGCCAAATGGAGTGGACGGGTTTGCCGTTTATGCGGACGCGTCGCGAGAAGGCCTGGGGTGTGTTTTGATGCAGAACCGAAATGTGATTGCTTTCGCCTCTAGGAAATTGAAGCTTCACGAGCAGAACTACCCGACTCACGATCTAGAGTTAGCCGCAGTTCTCTTTGCACTAAAAAAGTGGAGGCATTACCTATACGGGGTGACCTTCGAAGTGTTTTCGGATCACAAAAGTCTTAGATACCTTTTCTCCCAGAAGGAATTAAACATGAGGCAACGAAGGTGGATGGAGTTCTTGGAAGATTACGACTGTACGATCAATTACCATCCGGGAAAGGCAAATGTGGTAGCAGATGCTTTGAGTCGTAAGGTGCAAATAGCAGGGCTAATGATTAAGGAGTGGGATTTGCTTGAATCCGTGTGCGAGTGGAAACCCTGTCTAGAGTGCCATAAGGTGATATTTGGCAATGTTAGGGTTACCTCCACTCTACTGGAATGTATTAAAGAGGCACAAAAAGAAGATGTGATGGTAAAGAAGTGGAGAGAGAAAGTGGAAAAGGGAGAAACTTCGGACTTCAATTTGAGTCCTGAAGGCATTTTGAAGTATCGAAACCGACTAGTGGTACCAAAGGATGAGTCGTTGAAAGCAGAGATTCTGGAGGAAGCTCATCGGTCCAAGTATACAATTCATCCGGGTAGCAGCAAGATGTATCAGGACCTGAAAGGGACTTATTGGTGGGACAACATGAAGAGGGAAATTGCTCAATACGTACAGAAATGTCTCATTTGCCAGCAAGTGAAGGCAGAGCATCAAAAACCATCAGGTCTGTTACAACCCTTGGAGATACCCGAGTGGAAGTGGGAAAACACCACCATGGACTTCGTTTCCGGTTTACCGAGGACGCAAAGAGGACACGATGCCGTTTGGGTGATCGTTGATCGATTAACCAAGTCGGCCCATTTCTTGTCGGTGAGCATGAAGTATTCAATGGACAAGTTGGCTCGACTGTACATGGATGAGGTTGTAAGACTACACGGTGTTCCTGTGAGCATCGTTTCCGATCGGGATCCACGGTTTGTATCACGATTTTGGCAGAAGTTCCAAGAAACCCTGGGGACAAAACTCAATTTGAGCACGACCTATCATCCTCAGACGGATGGCCAGTCAGAACGGACGATTCAAACTCTTGAGGACATGTTACGAACGTGCATTCTTGTGAGGCCCCAGTCCGTCCTAAGTGGATTTAAACCCTAGTTATGTATTGGTTACAAGTTCGAGTGGTGATTAAAGTTAGTAAGGTTAATGTGTGTCTTAGTGTGGGTAAGAATAGGATTTAATCCATTTGGTATAGATTAATTAAGTTTAAGAAGGTTAGAAACCCTAAGTGAGCAAAATCCCTAATGTTATGATTTATTAGAAGTTTTAAGTGGGTTTAAACCTAATTTTGCCCTTGACAAAAAGGTTATTGTTTAAGTACTTTTATGTGGGATAGAGCATGCTTAAGTGTAAGTGATTAAGATGAGAAAGTGATTAGTGAAATAATTAAGCGTGATTATATGTTTTAGATTAGATTAAGTTATGACTTATGGAGTAAATTGAAAGGTTATCAAATGTTTGAGGGAAAATGTATATGAAAGAGAAAGTTGAAGTGCAAGGGTGAAAACAACAAATAAAGCATTTATGTGATTGGCTAGCCATAAGAAATATCTTCCAAAGCTTTGACTAATATGTTGTCTTACAACTATAAGAGAGACAAGAGAAATAAAACAAAACAAAAACTAAGAGAATAAGAGAGAGTGAGAGCCGTGAGAAGAGAAAGAAAAAAAGAAAAGGAAAGCTTGCTTTGGTGCATCATTTTTGCTCTTCAATCTTGAGTTTGGATCTTGGAGAAACAACTTGAGCACTTGATTGTTGTGGGTGATCATCTACCAAGCTTGAATCAAAGGTAAGAAAGTCTAGTTGAAGACTTAAGTTGATTATTGTTTGATGAACTAGTGGTTATTTTGGCATAGGACCTTAGTTGTGCTTGATTGTGGTACCTCTTATGCCTATCACTTGTTTTTATGGAGTACTTTGGTTAATTTTTGGTGATTTATGCTGCTGGAAATTTCGGTCAAGAGAAAGAGAATTAGGGCTTTTTAATGTAATGCTTTCCTTACTTGTTTAGTTGAGAAATGGACTTGTAGTGGTTATGTTTGATGAATTGCCTCACTTGATTTGGTTGGTTACTTGCAAAAAGCTGATTTGGGTTAAGAAACCCTAAACTCCATTAGGCTAATTTAGCTTAGCTTATGGTTAGTGAGATAGAGTTTGGTTAGTGAGAGGTTGGATTAAGTTCATTGGTGCAAATGGAATTTGGTTAGGGATTGTGGTTGATGATTGTTAAATTTGGTATTGACTTGGGAGGGGAATTTCGGACCATTTGTAGGCCATTTAGATGTTAGTATATGTGTGTTTATTTGGTACAAAAGTGGTTGAAAAACCTGCATAAGAACCATGAAAACGAACCATATGTTTGCGACATTTGAAACCGGCAAAATGGGTAAACAGGGCAACCTAGAACCTGAACTTGAGCTCCATTTTTCTTAATGTTCCGTGCTGCTTCAGAAGTTTCGTAAAACATGAAAGTCGTAGCCCCTTGAGTCCTGAGTATGCCTACAAAATTTCAGGTCAATCGGATTAGCGTAGCCTGAGGTATCGACGAAATGCTCAAGCCTGTTTTGACCCTCTGGTTCTACGCGTTTTCTGATTTTGTTTCTGCCCATGACTTTTCGATTTTTATAGAGTTCGATCTGGGTGCCGACTCCTTCATAAGAAGTTTAGATCTTGATCTCAGCTTCGAAACGGTATAAAGTACGTCGAAAACCGAGTTCCGTAGCTCCGGTTATGATCAAAACAATATCGCTCGTCAGAACTGCCTTGTATTTGGACAGTTCTGACGGGTACTTTGGCACTCGAATTTTGTTTTGTTCTGAATAGATTCAGGTCTTGGCCAAAACATGAAAGTTTTAGCCTTATGTCTCAGCTTCCTAATGCCTTTGGAATTTCTTAATTTCGATTTCTGAGCCGTGAGTTACGGCCTTGCAAACAGGGCCTGTTTGGTAACTCGCAATGAAACAGCTGGAACTGTTTCACGCAATTTTCACCTATACCCATTGAGATCTGGGTTGAGATGTCTAAATGAAAGTTGTAGATCTTCCTCTTAGCTTCGAAACGGTGTCTCACCCGCCTTGATTCGACACTCCTAGCCTAATTTTGACCAAAACGGTTTGAGATGGCCGATTTGGCCATTTCCGTTTGCCGTTCTGCGCGGACGTGTGCGGCCGTTTTGCCGTTTTCGCACTTGCGCGTGCCAATTTTGCCGTTTGGCTTATTTCAAGTACGTTAGTTGCCGTTTGTGATATATTGTGACATAATCTTCGATTTCAGACAGTGGTGAGCTAGGCGGTGCCGGTGGGGCCCACTACTAGCCAACACACAAAGTGAATTCCGCCTTTATACTACTTTTGGTATTTTGAGTAAGTATTCAGGCCGCTCTTATGTGTTAGTTGTTTATGTGTTTCGTTATGTGTAAAAGGGTACCTAGGCGAGGGTGTACTTTATCGCACTCGATCTAGACCCTAATTTACGCACCAATTTGTACATGACATATGTATGTGAGAAATTTTGGAACAAAAACCCTTGAGCTTGTGGCTCGGGGTGACTTTTGAATACTTTTGTGAATTTTGTGAGTTTGCGGTTGAACTCAATACCTAGATGGACTATTCGAGCCGGTTAGGGCTTGGTCGAAGTCAGTCCAACTTGGATTGAGGTCACCAAGTTTGTGACCCGAGCTTGCGACTCAAGCTCAAGTTTGTGATTTCGTTCGCCTGGGCAAGTTTGTGAGGTGACTGGCCAGTGAGGGTGATAAGGTGTCGGTGGGTGTACAAGTGAAGTTCTACGGACCTTATTTATGGTCGACGGAGTGTCGACAGGAGATCACGCATGGCAAATGACTTGGCTTTGGAGCCACCCGTATCCTTATTATGTGATGTTACTTTTCTGCTTTTGCTTTACTCTTACTGTGTAATTGATGTTACGTGAAATTTACGCTTTTGCCCCTGTTTACTTACTAAGCTTTTAGCTTACCCTATTCCTTTTGTTTTCCTTAGCAGGGGCCGACGCGGGTACGTTTGGGCACTTACACTAGTATAGTATAGTTAGACTTGCTTGTAATAGCGGACAATTAGGATGTTTGTTTTTATTGTGGTGGTTTGTATAAGGACCCTTCTTAGGGTCTACCTTTTGGTTTTGGTTGTAATTATAAGGATGTAATAGTTTGAGCAGGTACTTTTGGGGAATGTACTTATAACTCTTTTGGGATTGCATATATATGTATAGTACTCTTTTGGATTTTGCTAGCTTTCGTTGTTTTAAGTTTTGAGTCCTGGCGCGAGCTAGGCAGGCGGCCCGCCGATACCCTTGGGTTCGCCCTTGGGAGAAGTGGGGTCGTCACAGTTGGTATCAGAGCGCCTAGGTTAGAGGACTTGGGCAATTGTGGGACATACGCGATAGGCATTAGGCATATTGGATTCTTTTAAGTTGAATGATATCTTTTAAGTTGAAATGCCGGTTGACTGACGACTTAATGTTTTGTAGGTATGGACCCAGGCAGTTCGAGTAGGAGGGGCCCAGAGGATCGACCGCTGCGTAAGCGGGCTATCCGTTATCGACAGAGGCTGGGAGAGCCTTACACTTTGTACTCCCCCTTCGGCCAGGTGTCGCGCCGACCCTGCGCGTGTTGGTATACTTACGGCTATCCCGACGAGATAGTCTTAGCATTGGATAATGAGCGTTATCACCTCGACAGGACGGTCGAGACTCTGAGGGAGCAGCTTGAGGAGGCTAGACAGTTTAGCCGCTGGCAGGCGTTACGCGTTAGGGACCTGGAGCGGGACCTCCGGGACACACACCAGCACCTCTTCTCTTTGAAGAGGCAGCTTAGGGAGAGGGCCCGGAGTATCACGTTTGACTGCGGGGTTTTGCTAGATATGGCCGCGGAGGCACCCCCGCGAGCTACTGGGCCGGAGCAGATAGGCGAGATTGGTACTTTAGGTTCCGTTGGGGACCAGGGGCCTAGGGGAGGCGTTTAGGGTCGCTTTCGTCTTTTGCTTAGCTGGTAGATTCCTTTTGT
The DNA here is from genome assembly GCF_003713205.1 of Coffea eugenioides. Taxonomy (NCBI): domain Eukaryota; kingdom Viridiplantae; phylum Streptophyta; class Magnoliopsida; order Gentianales; family Rubiaceae; genus Coffea; species Coffea eugenioides. The sequence goes on along the minus strand of NW_020863329.1, from coordinate 6,242 downwards.
TAAAACTGGCATGACCACTTTCTTTCTTTATTTGGTTGGCCGACTAGATCTTGGAGCCGGAGTGCTCATGTGTACATTGGGTTTTGTACCGACTGGAGGTCGGTAATCTGTAAATCTTTTGGTGTGATTTTGTATATCTATGTATATATTTGAGTAGCATTTTGAATTTATCCTTTGTGTGTCTTTTGTTCGTACGCTTTACGTCCGTACTTTTGCTCATAGTCCGGATAATAAGTTTATGTGTAATGTTACGATCTATAGACGTTTGCACTTAAATGGCCTCCGGTACTCGAGGTGGAGGCAGAGGAGGTAGAGGGCGAGCACGAAGCCCTGAAAGAGAACAAGGACCAGAACCAGATCAAGTCGCTACAGCCATCCAGCGGATGGCCGAGTTACTAGAGCGATTGACGAATCAACAAGGCCAGGGGAGCGGTATGGGGAATCCTGGACATAATCCGGGACATAATTCAGGCAATCACGAGGGTGAAGACCGTGCCTTGGAGCGATTCCAAAAATTCGCACCCCCAAAGTTTATCGGTGGGGCCGACCCTGACTTAGCGGAGGGTTGGCTAGACCGTATGTTAGACATATTTGCCGCGCTTAGGTATTCAGAGGAGCGGCAGATATCCTTTGCGGTCTTTCAGTTTGAAGGGGCCGCTCGAGCCTGGTGGAATGTAATCAAAGCCAAGTGGGAGCGCGAACAGACTCCTTGGACCTGGATCAACTTCACACGGGAGTTTAATGAAAAATATTTACCACCCATTGTGCAAGAAAAACGGGAAGATGATTTCATCCGCCTACGTCAAGGGGCCTCGAGTGTGGCGGAGTACGAAACTCAGTTCACTAAACTTTCTCGCTTTGCCCCAGAGCTGGTGTTAACGGAGCAGAAACGAATCCGTCGATTCGTTCAAGGTTTAAATGTGGAAATCCAGGAATCGTTAGCAGCGGCTCAGTTGAATACGTTTAGCCAAGCGCTAGAAAAAGCACAGCGAATTGAGACTGCCAGAGGACAGGTTAAAGCCTTCCACGATCGGAAAAGGAGGCAACCTAGCTCAAATGATTCCATGGTCGGACAAAGCTCGCGAAACGAGCCATCTGCCAAGATAAATAAAGGTACGGATGGTCCACGACCTGCAAGGACCCCGAATAGCTTTGGGCGAGGTCAAATAGTGCAAGAGCCTCAGAAGAGTGCTCAGCGTGGAGGGTCAAGTACGGCCGCTAAGCCAACCTGTGGTTTCTGTGGGGGCAACCACACCGATGAGAATTGTTGGAAAAATAGTTCAGTCCGGAAATGCTACAAATGTGGAAGCACCGAACACCTGATTGCCCGGTGCCCTAAAATACAGAAGGATGGACTCAAGTCACCGACTGAAGGGACCACAACTAAGCCGTCAACTGCAGGGGAAAATCGACCCAAAGGGCCAGCAAGAGTCTATGCGATGGGTCAACCTGAGATGACGAATCCTTCGGTGGATTTTGAAGGTACGCTTTGACCAACGAATTAATTTCGAGGACGAAATTGTCCTAAGTGGGGGAGATTGTGAGGCCCCAGTCCGTCCTAAGTGGATTTAAACCCTAGTTATGTATTGGTTACAAGTTCGAGTGGTGATTAAAGTTAGTAAGGTTAATGTGTGTCTTAGTGTGGGTAAGAATAGGATTTAATCCATTTGGTATAGATTAATTAAGTTTAAGAAGGTTAGAAACCCTAAGTGAGCGAAATCCCTAATGTTATGATTTATTAGAAGTTTTAAGTGGGTTTAAACCTAATTTTGCCCTTGACAAAAAGGTTATTGTTTAAGTACTTTTATGTGGGATAGAGCATGCTTAAGTGTAAGTGATTAAGATGAGAAAGTGATTAGTGAAATAATTAAGCGTGATTATATGTTTTAGATTAGATTAAGTTATGACTTATGGAGTAAATTGAAAGGTTATCAAATGTTTGAGGGAAAATGTATATGAAAGAGAAAGTTGAAGTGCAAGGGTGAAAACAACAAATAAAGCATTTATGTGATTGGCTAGCCATAAGAAATATCTTCCAAAGCTTTGACTAATATGTTGTCTTACAACTATAAGAGAGACAAGAGAAATAAAACAAAACAAAAACTAAGAGAATAAGAGAGAGTGAGAGCCGTGAGAAGAGAAAGAAAAAAAGAAAAGGAAAGCTTGCTTTGGTGCATCATTTTTGCTCTTCAATCTTGAGTTTGGATCTTGGAGAAACAACTTGAGCACTTGATTGTTGTGGGTGATCATCTACAAAGCTTGAATCAAAGGTAAGAAAGTCTATTTGAAGACTTAAGTTGATTATTGTTTGATGAACTAGTGGTTATTTTGGCATAGGACCTTAGTTGTGCTTGATTGTGGTACCTCTTATGCCTATCACTTGTTTTTATGGAGTACTTTGGTTAATTTTTGGTGATTTATGCTGCTGGAAATTTCGGTCAAGAGAAAGAGAATTAGGGCTTTTTAATGTAATGCTTTCCTTACTTGTTTAGTTGAGAAATGGACTTGTAGTGGTTATGTTTGATGAATTGCCTCACTTGATTTGGTTGGTTACTTGCAAAAAGCTGATTTGGGTTAAGAAACCCTAAACTCCATTAGGCTAATTTAGCTTAGCTTATGGTTAGTGAGATAGAGTTTGGTTAGTGAGAGGTTGGATTAAGTTCATTGGTGCAAATGGAATTTGGTTAGGGATTGTGGTTGATGATTGTTAAATTTGGTATTGACTTGGGAGGGGAATTTCGGACCATTTGTAGGCCATTTAGATGTTAGTATATGTGTGTTTATTTGGTACAAAAGTGGTTGAAAAACCTGCATAAGAACCATGAAAACGAACCATATGTTTGCGACATTTGAAACCGGCAAAATGGGTAAACAGGGCAACTAGAACCTGAACTTGAGCTCCATTTTTCTTAATGTTCCGTGCTGCTTCAGAAGTTTCGTAAAACATGAAAGTCGTAGCCCCTTGAGTCCTGAGTATGCCTACAAAATTTCAGGTCAATCGGATTAGCGTAGCCTGAGGTATCGACGAAATGCTCAAGCCTGTTTTGACCCTCTGGTTCTACGCGTTTTCTGATTTTGTTTCTGCCCATGACTTTTCGATTTTTATAGAGTTCGATCTGGGTGCCGACTCCTTCATAAGAAGTTTAGATCTTGATCTCAGCTTCGAAACGGTATAAAGTACATCGAAAACTGAGTTCCGTAGCTCCGGTTATGATCAAAACAATATCGCTCGTCAGAACTGCCTTGTATTTGGACAGTTCTGACGGGTACTTTGGCACTCGAATTTTGTTTTGTTCTGAATAGATTCAGGTCTTGGCCAAAACATGAAAGTTGTAGCCTTATGTCTCAGCTTTCTAATGCCTTTGGAATTTCTTAATTTCGATTTCTGAGCCGTGAGTTACGGCCTTGCAAACAGGGCCTGTTTGGTAACTCGCAATGAAACAGCTGGAACTGTTTCACGCAATTTTCACCTATACCCATTGAGATCTGGGTTGAGATGTCTAAATGAAAGTTGTAGATCTTCCTCTTAGCTTCGAAACGGTGTCTCACCCGCCTTGATCCGACACTCCTAGCCTAATTTTGACCAAAACGGTTTGAGATGGCCGATTTGGCCATTTCCGTTTGCCGTTCTGCGCGGACGTGTGCGGCCGTTTTGCCGTTTCCGCACTTGCGCGTGCCAATTTTGCCGTTTGGCTTATTTCAAGTACGTTAGTTGCCGTTTGTGATATATTGTGACATAATCTTCGATTTCAGACAGTGGTGAGCTAGGCGGTGCCGGTGGGGCCCACTACTAGCCAACACACAAAGTGAATTCCGCCTTTATACTACTTTTGGTATTTTGAGTAAGTATTCAAGCCGCTCTTATGTGTTAGTTGTTTATGTGTTTCGTTATGTGTAAAAAGGGTACCTAGGCGAGGGTGTACTTTATCGCACTCGATCTAGACCCTAATTTACGCACCAATTTGTACATGACATATGTATGTGAGAAATTTTGGAACAAAAACCCTTGAGCTTGTGGCTCGGGGTGACTTTTGAATACTTTTGTGAATTTTGTGAGTTTGCGGTTGAACTCAATACCTAGATGGACTATTCGAGCCGGTTAGGGCTTGGTCGAAGTCAGTCCAACTTGGATTGAGGTCACCAAGTTTGTGACCCGAGCTTGCGACTCAAGCTCAAGTTTGTGATTTCGTTCGCCTGGGCAAGTTTGTGAGGTGACTGGCCAGTGAGGGTGATAAGGTGTCGGTGGGTGTACAAGTGAAGTTCTACGGACCTTATTTATAGTCGACGGAGTGTCGACAGGAGATCACGCATGGCAAATGACTTGGCTTTGGAGCCACCCGTATCCTTATTATGTGATGTTACTTTTCTGCTTTTGCTTTACTCTTACTGTGTAATTGATGTTACGTGAAATTTACGCTTTTGCCCCTGTTTACTTACTAAGCTTTTAGCTTACCCTATTCCTTTTGTTTTCCTTAGCAGGGGCCGACGCGGGTACGTTTGGGCACTTACACTAGTATAGTATAGTTAGACTTGCTTGTAATAGCGGACAATTAGGATGTTTGTTTTTATTGTGGTGGTTTGTATAAGGACCCTTCTTAGGGTCTACCTTTTGGTTTTGGTTGTAATTATAAGGATGTAATAGTTTGAGCAGGTACTTTTGGGGAATGTACTTATAACTCTTTTGGGATTGCATATATATGTATAGTACTCTTTTGGATTTTGCTAGCTTTCGTTGTTTTAAGTTTTGAGTCCTGGCGCGAGCTAGGCAGGCGGCCCGCCGATACCCTTGGGTTCGCCCTTGGGAGAAGTGGGGTCGTCACAATTCTGGATTTTGGAGGCAACTGGGGTCAGCACATGACCTTGGTAGAGTTTGCGTACAACAATAGCTTCCATTCGTCGATACAAATGGCTCCGTACGAGCTCTCTCGACGCAGAATGCCGCTCACCGATTTACTGGGATGAAGTTGGTGAAAAGAAAAGACTAGGACCCGGCAACCATTCCATGATGGAAGAAGCTCAAGAGAAGGTCAAGTTGATAAGGCAACGGATCCAAACCGCTCAAAGTCGCCAAAAGAGCTACGCGGATAATCGAAGAAAAGACTTGGAGTTTGAAGTTGGAGACTACGTATTTCTCAAGATCACACCTTTACGAAGTCTTACAGTGGGTAAAGGAAAGAAGCTTCAACCGCGGTACGTCGGACCCTACAAGATCCTGCAAAGAGTAGGAGCGGTCGCGTATCGATTGGAACTGCCTTCCAGTCTCTCTCGAATCCATGATGTATTTCACATCTCGATGCTAAAGAAGTATCATCCAGACCCATCCCATGTATTGCAACCGGAGGATATCGAAGTAGATGAATCACTGACCTATGAAGAGAAACCGGTTCAGGTACTTGATCGGAAGGTCAAAGAGCTTCGCAACAAGAAGATTCCATTAGTAAAGGTGCTGTGGAGAAACCACAGAGTTGAGGAAGCTACTTGGGAAATGGAAGAGGAAATGCGAAAGAAATACCCAAACCTATTCGGGGATTAAGGTGAGAAATTTCGAGGACGAAATTCTTTTAAGTGGGGGAGAGTGTGAGAACCCGTAAAACCCTAATATTTTCCTAGGGTTTATTACCCTTTAATTGCTTATATTTTTGCATTTTCGGGCTTAGAAATATTTTCTGGTAGATTTTATGCTTAATTATAGTTTTAAGATGAATTTTCTAGTATGGGAGACTTTTTAGAAAATTAAGCATATATATTGGACGTGGGACCCACTAGTGCGATAAGTTCGGAAAAATTCGGCCAATAAGGTTAAGTTTCGGATACTGTGAAAATTTTATCGGGTGTTAAGAGATAAGTAGTGTGTGTGAAGTGATTGATGTGAGAGAGAAAAGAAAGATAAGAGGGCATTAAATGAGTGTGACAAGTGTCACTCTACCATTGGGTTTGACTTAAGAAACACTATTCATCCTTTTGACTATTTTTGACTAAGTGTTAAATACTTCAAAAAAAATTTACCATTTTCTTCCTTGTGTTGGCCGGCCCTCTCTCTCTCAAAGAAGAAGAAATTTTCCCAACTTTCAAGCTTCCATATCACTCAATCTTCCACAAACAAGAGTTTAGGTTTGATTTCATTCCATAAAATCCTTTCTTTTGGTGATAGTGAGTGCTCTAGTGAAGTTTGTTTGAAGCTCTAAGGTGGCCATCATCCCTCTCTCTCTTGTTACTTGGTAAGTGATGCTTGAACCCCCTAC
>NW_020863328.1:0-24567 GCF_003713205.1 Coffea eugenioides | reverse complement strand
AAGTTTTTGGCGCCGTTGCCGGGGAAGATTTGGCAATATCGGTGTGAAAAGTAACTTTATTAATTTAGACAATTTCACTTGTTTTTGTTCGTTAAGTGTCTTGTTTGTTTTGAGTCTTGTTGAGTCTTTTATGTTTAATGTCTTGTTTTTGTATGTTTAAAGTCATCTATTCTTCTTGACTAAACTTGTTTTTGAGCTACTTTGATAGCATGTTTAGGGGATCAAGGAGAGTAGAAAACAGGGGAGGACAATGCTTGAGAAATGGAAGATTGGCAATGGATGGTTATCAAGTGCAAAGCTCCTTCAACAGAGGTAACCAAGAATTTACTGAATGTATGTCTTTTGAAGATGGTTTAAGGTGCTTAAAGGCAAAATTTGATGTAATTAAGTTACAAGTTCAATTGGACACCATGATGCATGAAATTGAGCAGAGAAGGAATGTTAATGCTTTTAATTCTTATCATGTGATTTGTGACTTGTGTGGAGATTATCATGCTACTAACACATGTATGCAAGCACAAAATGTGGATTATTATGATGAATTAGAGCATTACAATCCCTGTTTTGATCGATATAGTGCTAATGCTTATGGTTGGGATAATCAATGTGTATATAGTGATTCTCCATATTCTTATGATTACCAACCTGAAAGTGTCCAATATGAATCAAAACCATCTTGGGAGTTGGCAATTGAAATGGTAGCTAATGATTCTAAGCCATCTTGGGAGTTAGCTATAGAAAAATTAGCTAATGTGACTTTCGACCGTTTTGATAGGATTGAGGAAAGGATAGATGAATTGGCTTCTCACTTTGGTAGAATACAAGATCAATTACATGTATTGTGTGAAGTTATTTCTTCTAATAATTTGCAAAATGATCCTAGCATGAATGGTGGGAATGTTGTATGTGAAAATGGGTTACATTTTGATGAAAATGATGAATCTCAATTGTGTTTCAATGAGCAAATGTCCATTTCACATGATAATATCTTTGGAACTAACTTTGAACCTCAAGAGGTGAGTTTTAATGACTCATTTTTCACCCCTCTTGAGGAGTGCATTGAAAGTATAGGTTTTAAAGATATTCCTGCCCAAGATACTTTCGTGGCATTTCCTTTGGTAAGTTCTCAAGTGGTGCATATTCAAGGTAATATCTATGAAACACTTGGGATAGATAAGTCAATTCCATTTTTCACATCATTAGATCATGTGGCTTTTGCTGTAAAGTCACCTTTTAATGATCCACCACGACCTAAAATGGTGGATTATTCTTTAACTAAGCCTCCTTGAAAAATGAGGTGAAATAGTCAAGCTATTGACTTTAAAAAAGCGCTTATTGGGAGGCAACCCAATGTTTTGGTTATTTATGTTATTTTGGTGTGATTTTATGTTTAAAATATGTGTTTGAGTCATTTCGTTATTTTTCATTTATAGGTATTGGAAATGAAAGCAAAAGTGACCAAATGAGGTGAAAAAGGCGAAGTTTGATCAAGGAACTCAACCCCTCGATTTGAGTAATTGTTGTTTTTGATTCGTTACAAGGGGTTAAAATGCATGTTTTGATCATTTTACATGTGCATGCATTGAGTATATTAGCAAACAAATGATCTATGATGCATTTTGGGAAATTGGGGTATTATTTGTAAATTTTCAAAAGTTGAATTTCTGCTAAAATTCGCAGCAGAAAACGCGTTTCTCAAGCAAACGCGCCTCTGAGTCGCGTGTTCACAGAATCGCGTTTTCGATTCTGCACCTGCAGAACAGAAAACGCGCCTTCAAAACGCGACTTGAAGTCGCGTTTTGATGGAAGTCGCGTTTTGTTGCCTGGATCAAAGATGAAAAACGCGCCATTGAAAACGCGTCGCGTTTTCTCACAGAACCGCGTTTTCCGTACTGCAACTTTTGGGAAGAAACGCGCCTAAAAAACGCGATCTGAAGGCGCGTTTCTACTCGCGTTTTCTGAGCATTTTTTTTAAAAAATGCAGCTTCCTTGATTCTCTTTTTCTTCTTTTCCTCATATATTTTCTTGTACGCTTATTGTGTATTTTCTATTGGTACATCACCACCACAAAGGCTAGGGAATTACGGATCACCGTTATATGTTTATTAAGCCTTTGTTATCACTTTTGTTTCTCATTTTCCATTTTTAGGTTTATATCACTAATGGTTACCAAATGGAACTCATGAAGCGATGAAGACAAGCGAACAACATACCTTGAAGCTTCATATTCAATCACAACAATAGGGGAGTATTATTTTTTTTATCTTGATTTTCCTTCTTACACATTGAGGACAATGTGTATGTTAAGTGTGGGGGGAAGAATTGAGATTATATACATTGTATGTGATTGACTTATTAGTTGCAAATATTGGACTTGTGTTAAAATTCAAAATTTTTCTAAAATCTTGTCCAAAATTGCAAACTTGCCCCAAAAATATTTAAATTTTATCCAAGGGGTAACAAAGTTCCATACCATTAGTAGTTCAAATTCCTTCTACATTTGAGATAAATATATATGATTTGGAAACTTCTTTTCTCATTTAACTTGGAAATGACTATTATGTGATTATAATTTTTGCATTTGTAGGAAAGTATATCGTGTAAAGTGGAGAAAATTATACCTATATTTTTTTGCATATTTAATGAAATTTCTTCTCTTTATTTGATTTTATAAGTTAAGTGATAAATATGGTCAATAAGTGCAATACTCTTCTCATGATTATTCTTTTGAGGAATTTATTATTATCTTTGCTGTAAAAAAAAAGAGAGAAAAAAGTGGAAAGAAACAAAAATGAGAAAAAATGAAAATAAGAAGAAAAAAAGAAAATAAGATTTATTCTACTCCAATGATTCTCGTACTTAGTAACCGGGAGTCTTCATCTACAAATGTCGACTTTCGCGTAAAACGGTACTTGAATTAAGAGTATGCAAAGCAACTTGAGTATGTGAAGTGTTGAGTAACCGGTGATCTTCATCTAAAAATGTCGATTCTCGCGTCAAAAGGCATTCTCACAACTTAAGTAAAATTTAGCTATGTTATACGAATAAATATCCTTTTAAGTAGAATAAAGAGATGATCATGAGTTTAGGAAGCATTATTATTGACCATATGAATTACTTGCTTGTGAAATTGGGAAAGAATGAGAAATTGAATTAAACTTGTTATAATTATGGTATAATTGGCTCTCCTTTACTTGATATTATGAGTACTTGAGGTTAATTGAATAATTGCATAATGGTTATTTATTTTGTTTTGAGGAAATAAAGTTGAAATGCTACATATGTTTATTTTTAAATTTTGGATCATTGTTGGTTTGTATTTCTTATTGCTTGAGGACAAGCAATGGTTCAAGTGTGGGGGTATTTGATAAGAGTTTATTTTACGTATTTTTAGTGTGTTTTATTAGTTAATTTTGGTTTGATTATTTAGTTTTATAACTAAAATAACTAAGGTTTTGGTAAAAATCTACATTTTATGTTAAAGTGGCTAACATTGCATTTTTATGGATTTTTATGGTAAAAACTTCATATTTTGTAGGTTTAATGATTCAATCATCAAATGAAGTGCATTGAGAAGATATTTGGATGATTGATGATGAATTAAAGTGGTGAAAATAAAATATGAAGTGTAAAAAGGAAAAATGCAATTTGAATCAAGAAAAGTCAGGTTTTGACAACTCTGACACGTTTTGGTATTTTGACTATATCTGGAGCTACACTGATCGGATCAAGGTGATCTTGGTACCATTTTGAAGCTAAGAGATATATCTACATTTGGTATAAAGACATCAAAGTCCAGTTCAGCCGTTTTCATAGTCCAAAAGTTGAAATACCGAAATTCAACTCAGCTGTCCAAAGTGGAAAACAGAGCTCTGACCAGTGTTTAGTATTTCGATCATATCTCAGGCTAAAAAGCTCAGATTTGGATGATTCTTTAAGCATTGGAAAGCTAACTCAAAGGGCTACAACTTTGCTGTTTTACACAAAAGCCAGTTCAGCCTTTATGATAGAGAAAATCGCAGCTGAAGTAAGGATAAAGTGAATACGTGAGTACACAAAACGTGACTTGTAACCGCGTTTTGTGTAGGCGCGTTTTCTGGCCGCAATTCTGCAATTTGCTCAGTCAATTCTCTTATGTTCAAACTACTTTCCAGCTACAATCTGCAAGAGAATTCGGTGCACATGCTTCAGAAGACAAAAGGGCAGACAAGGTGGCTTATTTTCAAGTCAAAAACAATGGTTTTTGACTTCCTTAACAAATGGAGATTTGAGAATCATTAGAGCAGAAAATTTGGACTAGAGAGGAGCTTTTCATCAGCTTTAATAGCAGAAAAATGAGAGATCATATGAGAGAAGCTTGAAGAGTGCAGAAATGTAGTTCTTCCATTTCCTTAGTGTAGGATAGTGTAGTAAGTGTAGTTCATCCATTCTTGTATAATGGCTAGATTAGGATGAAAATGGAGATGAAGAAAGAGAAGTTGAAGCTCAAGTGACATGGGTTATCTCTTCTCCAACTCTTTATCTTTTGTATTGGATTCTTAAATATAGTTAATATACAAGTTCTGGAATTTATGTTATTTATGTGTCTTTAAAGTTTATACCTTGGGTTTAGTTGAACTTTCTATGATTGTTAGTGTTTATTATTTGGTTATTTGATTGCTATGATTTGAGCAAGTTATTTAGTATTTTAGCTCTTTAAATCATGATTAATCTGGTACCATTAATTGTGATTATCTAAGGTGTTATTTCTACAATGAAAATTGAGATTTAACATTAGTTCAAGAAGTGCTAAACATAGGGAGTACACTCACGAAAGTAGAGGTGCATCTATGTGGTTTTTAGTGATTCATTTCATGTAATTTCACTGAAGAAATGAACTTGTAGCTAATTTCATAACCATGAGAATAGGTATGGATTAGTTATAAGTATAATTGATTCACTACGAAAGTAGGATTCAAATGCATAAGGAAATTACACCATAATTAGCTTAGATGTAGTATTCAATGATCCAAATATAACACTTGCATGAGTAGTTAGGGATACCACAACCTAAGGAGCTTTTATTTGTTATTTTGTATAATTTCAGTAGGTTAAATTTGTTATAATTCATTGATAGTCTAAATAATAAAGAAACTTTAGTAATACCGGTAATTGTTCACTCTTCCCTGTGGGATCGACCCGATATATACCCTAAACTACTAGTTGACCTGTATACTTGCAGTGAACGGGTGTAATTCGGTTTTTTAACTTGTACGTCTGTAAAATACCCGTCAAGTTTTTGGCGCCGTTGCCGGGGAAGATTTGGCAATATCGGTGTGAAAAGTAACTTTATTAATTTAGACAATTTCACTTGTTTTTGTTCGTTAAGTGTCTTGTTTGTTTTGAGTCTTGTTGAGTCTTTTATGTTTAATGTCTTGTTTTTGTATGTTTAAAGTCATCTATTCTTCTTGACTAAACTTGTTTTTGAGCTACTTTGATAGCATGTTTAGGGGATCAAGGAGAGTAGAAAACAGGGGAGGACAATGCTTGAGAAATGGAAGATTGGCAATGGATGGTTATCAAGTGCAAAGCTCCTTCAACAGAGGTAACCAAGAATTTACTGAATGTATGTCTTTTGAAGATGGTTTAAGGTGCTTAAAGGCAAAATTTGATGTAATTAAGTTACAAGTTCAATTGGACACCATGATGCATGAAATTGAGCAGAGAAGGAATGTTAATGCTTTTAATTCTTATCATGTGATTTGTGACTTGTGTGGAGATTATCATGCTACTAACACATGTATGCAAGCACAAAATGTGGATTATTATGATGAATTAGAGCATTACAATCCCTGTTTTGATCGATATAGTGCTAATGCTTATGGTTGGGATAATCAATGTGTATATAGTGATTCTCCATATTCTTATGATTACCAACCTGAAAGTGTCCAATATGAATCAAAACCATCTTGGGAGTTGGCAATTGAAATGGTAGCTAATGATTCTAAGCCATCTTGGGAGTTAGCTATAGAAAAATTAGCTAATGTGACTTTCGACCGTTTTGATAGGATTGAGGAAAGGATAGATGAATTGGCTTCTCACTTTGGTAGAATACAAGATCAATTACATGTATTGTGTGAAGTTATTTCTTCTAATAATTTGCAAAATGATCCTAGCATGAATGGTGGGAATGTTGTATGTGAAAATGGGTTACATTTTGATGAAAATGATGAATCTCAATTGTGTTTCAATGAGCAAATGTCCATTTCACATGATAATATCTTTGGAACTAACTTTGAACCTCAAGAGGTGAGTTTTAATGACTCATTTTTCACCCCTCTTGAGGAGTGCATTGAAAGTATAGGTTTTAAAGATATTCCTGCCCAAGATACTTTCGTGGCATTTCCTTTGGTAAGTTCTCAAGTGGTGCATATTCAAGGTAATATCTATGAAACACTTGGGATAGATAAGTCAATTCCATTTTTCACATCATTAGATCATGTGGCTTTTGCTGTAAAGTCACCTTTTAATGATCCACCACGACCTAAAATGGTGGATTATTCTTTAACTAAGCCTCCTTGAAAAATGAGGTGAAATAGTCAAGCTATTGACTTTAAAAAAGCGCTTATTGGGAGGCAACCCAATGTTTTGGTTATTTATGTTATTTTGGTGTGATTTTATGTTTAAAATATGTGTTTGAGTCATTTCGTTATTTTTCATTTATAGGTATTGGAAATGAAAGCAAAAGTGACCAAATGAGGTGAAAAAGGCGAAGTTTGATCAAGGAACTCAACCCCTCGATTTGAGTAATTGTTGTTTTTGATTCGTTACAAGGGGTTAAAATGCATGTTTTGATCATTTTACATGTGCATGCATTGAGTATATTAGCAAACAAATGATCTATGATGCATTTTGGGAAATTGGGGTATTATTTGTAAATTTTCAAAAGTTGAATTTCTGCTAAAATTCGCAGCAGAAAACGCGTTTCTCAAGCAAACGCGCCTCTGAGTCGCGTGTTCACAGAATCGCGTTTTCGATTCTGCACCTGCAGAACAGAAAACGCGCCTTCAAAACGCGACTTGAAGTCGCGTTTTGATGGAAGTCGCGTTTTGTTGCCTGGATCAAAGATGAAAAACGCGCCATTGAAAACGCGTCGCGTTTTCTCACAGAACCGCGTTTTCCGTACTGCAACTTTTGGGAAGAAACGCGCCTAAAAAACGCGATCTGAAGGCGCGTTTCTACTCGCGTTTTCTGAGCATTTTTTTTAAAAAATGCAGCTTCCTTGATTCTCTTTTTCTTCTTTTCCTCATATATTTTCTTGTACGCTTATTGTGTATTTTCTATTGGTACATCACCACCACAAAGGCTAGGGAATTACGGATCACCGTTATATGTTTATTAAGCCTTTGTTATCACTTTTGTTTCTCATTTTCCATTTTTAGGTTTATATCACTAATGGTTACCAAATGGAACTCATGAAGCAATGAAGACAAGCGAACAACGTACCTTGAAGCTTCATATTCAATCACATCATAGGGGAGTATTACTTTCTTTATCTTGATTTTCCTTTTTACACATTGAGGACAATGTGTATGTTAAGTGTGGGGGGAGAATTGAGATTATATATATTGTATGTGATTGACTTATTAGTTGCAAATATTGGACTTGTGTTAAAATTCAAAATTTTTCTAACATCTTGTCCAAAATTGCAAATTTGCCCCAAAAATTTTAAATTTTAAATTTCATCCAAAGGGGTAACAAAGTTCCATACCATTAGTAGTTCAAATTCCTTCTACATTTGAGATAAATATATGTGGTTTAAGCACTTCTTTTCTCATTTAATTTGGAAATGACTATTATGTGATTATAATTTTTGCATTTGTAGGAAAGTATATCTTTTAAAGTGGAGAAAATTATGCATATATTTTTTTGCATATTTGATGAAATTTCTTCTCTTTATTGGATTTTATAAGTTAAGTGATAAATATGGTCAATAATTGCAATACTCTTCTCATGATTATGCTTTCGAGGGAATGTTATTATCTTTACTTAAAAAAAAATAAATAAATAAATGAAAAAAAAGAAGAAAAAAAAGATCTATTCTACTCCAATGATTCTTGTACTTAGTAACCGGGAGTCTTCATCTACAAATGTCGACTTTCGCGTAAAACGGTACTTGAATTAAGAGTATGCAAAGCAACTTGAGTATGTGAAGTGTTGAGTAACCGGTGATCTTCATCTAAAAATGTCGATTCTCGCGTCAAAAGGCATTCTCACAACTTAAGTAAAATTTAGCTATGTTATACGAATAAATATCCTTTTAAGTAGAATAAAGAGATGATCATGAGTTTAGGAAGCATTATTATTGACCATATGAATTACTTGCTTGTGAAATTGGGAAAGAATGAGAAATTGAATTAAACTTGTTATAATTATGGTATAATTGGCTCTCCTTTACTTGATATTATGAGTACTTGAGGTTAATTGAATAATTGCATAATGGTTATTTATTTTGTTTTGAGGAAATAAAGTTGAAATGCTACATATGTTTATTTTTAAATTTTGGATCATTGTTGGTTTGTATTTCTTATTGTTTGAGGACAAGCAATGGTTCAAGTGTGGGGGTATTTGATAAGAGTTTATTTTACGTATTTTTAGTGTGTTTTATTAGTTAATTTTGGTTTGATTATTTAGTTTTATAACTAAAATAACTAAGGTTTTGGTAAAAATCTACATTTTATGTTAAAGTGGCTAACATTGCATTTTTATGGATTTTTATGGTAAAAACTTCATATTTTGTAGGTTTAATGATTCAATCATCAAATGAAGTGCATTGAGAAGATATTTGGATGATTGATGATGAATTAAAGTGGTGAAAATAAAATATGAAGTGTAAAAAGGAAAAATGCAATTTGAATCAAGAAAAGTCAGGTTTTGACAACTCTGACACGTTTTGGTATTTTGACTATATCTGGAGCTACACTGATCGGATCAAGGTGATCTTGGTACCATTTTGAAGCTAAGAGATATATCTACATTTGGTATAAAGACATCAAAGTCCAGTTCAGCCGTTTTCATAGTCCAAAAGTTGAAATACCGAAATTCAACTCAGCTGTCCAAAGTGGAAAACAGAGCTCTGACCAGTGTTTAGTATTTCGATCATATCTCAGGCTAAAAAGCTCAGATTTGGATGATTCTTTAAGCATTGGAAAGCTAACTCAAAGGGCTACAACTTTGCTGTTTTACACAAAAGCCAGTTCAGCCTTTATGATAGAGAAAATCGCAGACTGAAGATAAGGATAAAGTGAATACG
This sequence comes from Coffea eugenioides, assembly GCF_003713205.1. Lineage (NCBI taxonomy): Eukaryota > Viridiplantae > Streptophyta > Magnoliopsida > Gentianales > Rubiaceae > Coffea > Coffea eugenioides. The sequence continues at coordinate 15,275 of NW_020863328.1, read as the reverse complement.
GAGTTAACACAAAACGTGACTTGTAAACCGCGTTTTGTGTAGTGCCGCCCGTTTTCTGGCGCAATCTCTGCAATTTGCTCAGTCAATTCTCTTATGTATCTCAACACTACTTTCCAGCTACAATCTGCCAAGTAGAAGATCGGTCTGCACATGCTTCAGAGACAAAAGGGCAGACAAAGGTGGCTTATTTTCAAGTTCAAAAACAATGGTTTTTGACTTCCTTAACAAATGGAAGATTTGAAATCAGTAGAGCAAAAATTTGGACTAAGAGGCAGCTTTCATCAGCCTTTTAATAGCAGAAAAAATGAGAGACAGACGGAGAAGCTTGACAGAGCTGCAGAAATGTAGCTTCTTCCATTTCCTTAGTGTGTAGGATAGTTTAGTAAGTGTTAGTTCAATCCATTCTTGCTATAATGGCTTAGATTCAGGATGAAAAATGGAGATGAAGAAGAGAAGTTGGAAGCTCAAGTGACATGGGTTATCTCTTCTCCAACTCTTTATCTTTTGTATTGGAATTCTTAAATATTAGTTAATATACAATTCTGGAATTATGCTTATTTATGTGTCTTTAAAGTTTATTAACCTTGGTTCTGGTTGAACTTTCTATGATTGTAGTGTTATTATTGGTATTGAGATTGCTATGATTTGAGCAAGTTATTTAGTATTTTAGCCTCTTTAAATCATGATTAATTCTGTACATTAATTGTGCATTATCTAAGGTGTTATTTCACAATGAAAATGAGCAGATTTAACATTAGTTCAAGAAGTGGCTAAACATAGGGCGAGTACACTCACGAAAGTAGAGGTGCATCTATGTGTTTTTATGATTCATTTCATGTAATTTCATTGAAGAAATGAACTTGTAGCTAATTTCATAACCATGAAAATAGGTATGGATTAGTTATGAGTAGAGTTGATTCACTACGAAAGTAGGTTTCACATGTTTAAGGAAATTACACTATAACTAGCCTAGATGTAGTACTCAATGATCCAAATATAGCACTTGCATGAGTAGTTAAGGATACCACAACCTAAGGAGCTTTCATTTGTTATTTTGTATAATTTCAGTAGGTTAAATTTGTTATAATTCATTGATAGTCTAAATAATAGAGAAGCTTTAGTAATACCGGTAGTTGTTCACTCTTCCTTGTGGGATCGACCCGATATATACCCTAAACTACTAGTTGATCTGTATACTTGCAGTGAACGGGTGTAATTCGGTATTTTTTTAGCTTGCACGTATGTAAAATACCCGTCAAGTTTTTGGCGCCGCTGCCGGGGAAGATTTGGCAATATCGGTGTGAAAAGCAACTTTATTAATTTAGACAATTTCACTTGTTTTTGTTGGTTAAGTGTCTTGTTTATTTTGAGTCTTGTTGAGTCTTTTATGTTTAATGTCTTGTTTTTGTATGTTTAAAGTCATCTATTCTTCTTGACTAAACTTGTTTTTGAGCTACTTTGATAGCATGTTTAGGGGATCAAGGAGAGTAGAAAACAGGGGAGGACAATGCTTGAGAAATGGAAGATTGGCAATGGATGGTTATCAAGTGCAAAGCTCCTTCAACAGAGGTAACCAAGAATTTACTGAATGTATGTCTTTTGAAGATGGTTTAAGGTGCTTAAAGGCAAAATTTGATGTAATTAAGTTACAAGTTCAATTGGACACCATGATGCATGAAATTGAGCAGAGAAGGAATGTTAATGCTTTTAATTCTTATCATGTGATTTGTGACTTGTGTGGAGATTATCATGCTACTAACACATGTATGCAAGCACAAAATGTGGATTATTATGATGAATTAGAGCATTACAATCCCTGTTTTGATCGATATAGTGCTAATGCTTATGGTTGGGATAATCAATGTGTATATAGTGATTCTCCATATTCTTATGATTACCAACCTGAAAGTGTCCAATATGAATCAAAACCATCTTGGGAGTTGGCAATTGAAATGGTAGCTAATGATTCTAAGCCATCTTGGGAGTTAGCTATAGAAAAATTAGCTAATGTGACTTTCGACCGTTTTGATAGGATTGAGGAAAGGATAGATGAATTGGCTTCTCACTTTGGTAGAATACAAGATCAATTACATGTATTGTGTGAAGTTATTTCTTCTAATAATTTGCAAAATGATCCTAGCATGAATGGTGGGAATGTTGTATGTGAAAATGGGTTACATTTTGATGAAAATGATGAATCTCAATTGTGTTTCAATGAGCAAATGTCCATTTCACATGATAATATCTTTGGAACTAACTTTGAACCTCAAGAGGTGAGTTTTAATGACTCATTTTTCACCCCTCTTGAGGAGTGCATTGAAAGTATAGGTTTTAAAGATATTCCTGCCCAAGATACTTTCGTGGCATTTCCTTTGGTAAGTTCTCAAGTGGTGCATATTCAAGGTAATATCTATGAAACACTTGGGATAGATAAGTCAATTCCATTTTTCACATCATTAGATCATGTGGCTTTTGCTGTAAAGTCACCTTTTAATGATCCACCACGACCTAAAATGGTGGATTATTCTTTAACTAAGCCTCCTTGAAAAATGAGGTGAAATAGTCAAGCTATTGACTTTAAAAAAGCGCTTATTGGGAGGCAACCCAATGTTTTGGTTATTTATGTTATTTTGGTGTGATTTTATGTTTAAAATATGTGTTTGAGTCATTTCGTTATTTTTCATTTATAGGTATTGGAAATGAAAGCAAAAGTGACCAAATGAGGTGAAAAAGGCGAAGTTTGATCAAGGAACTCAACCCCTCGATTTGAGTAATTGTTGTTTTTGATTCGTTACAAGGGGTTAAAATGCATGTTTTGATCATTTTACATGTGCATGCATTGAGTATATTAGCAAACAAATGATCTATGATGCATTTTGGGAAATTGGGGTATTATTTGTAAATTTTCAAAAGTTGAATTTCTGCTAAAATTCGCAGCAGAAAACGCGTTTCTCAAGCAAACGCGCCTCTGAGTCGCGTGTTCACAGAATCGCGTTTTCGATTCTGCACCTGCAGAACAGAAAACGCGCCTTCAAAACGCGACTTGAAGTCGCGTTTTGATGGAAGTCGCGTTTTGTTGCCTGGATCAAAGATGAAAAACGCGCCATTGAAAACGCGTCGCGTTTTCTCACAGAACCGCGTTTTCCGTACTGCAACTTTTGGGAAGAAACGCGCCTAAAAAACGCGATCTGAAGGCGCGTTTCTACTCGCGTTTTCTGAGCATTTTTTTTAAAAAATGCAGCTTCCTTGATTCTCTTTTTCTTCTTTTCCTCATATATTTTCTTGTACGCTTATTGTGTATTTTCTATTGGTACATCACCACCACAAAGGCTAGGGAATTACGGATCACCGTTATATGTTTATTAAGCCTTTGTTATCACTTTTGTTTCTCATTTTCCATTTTTAGGTTTATATCACTAATGGTTACCAAATGGAACTCATGAAGCGATGAAGACAAGCGAACAACATACCTTGAAGCTTCATATTCAATCACAACAATAGGGGAGTATTATTTTTTTATCTTGATTTTCCTTCTTACACATTGAGGACAATGTGTATGTTAAGTGTGGGGGGAAGAATTGAGATTATATACATTGTATGTGATTGACTTATTAGTTGCAAATATTGGACTTGTGTTAAAATTCAAAATTTTTCTAAAATCTTGTCCAAAATTGCAAACTTGCCCCAAAAATATTTAAATTTTTTCAATTTTATCCAAGGGGTAACAAAGTTCCACACCATTAGTAGTTCAAACTCCTTCTACATTTGAGATAAATATATGTGGCTTAAGCACTTCTTTTCTCATTTAACTTGGAAATGACTATTATGTGATTATAATTTTGCATTTGTAGGAAAATATATCTTGTGAAGTGGAGAAAATTATGCCTATTTTTTTGCATATTTAATGAAATTTCTTTTCTTTACTTGATTTTATATAGTTAAGTGATAAATATGGTCAATAAGTGCAATACTCTTCTCATGATTATTTTTTTTAGAAAATTATTATTCTCTTTGCTATTAAAAAAAAAAGAAAAAAAAAAGAAAATGAAAAAAAAAGAAAAAGAAAAGAAAATAAGATTTATTCTACTCCAATGATTCTCGTACTTAGTAACCGGGAGTCTTCATCTACAAATGTCGACTTTCGCGTAAAACGGTACTTGAATTAAGAGTATGCAAAGCAACTTGAGTATGTGAAGTGTTGAGTAACCGGTGATCTTCATCTAAAAATGTCGATTCTCGCGTCAAAAGGCATTCTCACAACTTAAGTAAAATTTAGCTATGTTATACGAATAAATATCCTTTTAAGTAGAATAAAGAGATGATCATGAGTTTAGGAAGCATTATTATTGACCATATGAATTACTTGCTTGTGAAATTGGGAAAGAATGAGAAATTGAATTAAACTTGTTATAATTATGGTATAATTGGCTCTCCTTTACTTGATATTATGAGTACTTGAGGTTAATTGAATAATTGCATAATGGTTATTTATTTTGTTTTGAGGAAATAAAGTTGAAATGCTACATATGTTTATTTTTAAATTTTGGATCATTGTTGGTTTGTATTTCTTATTGCTTGAGGACAAGCAATGGTTCAAGTGTGGGGGTATTTGATAAGAGTTTATTTTACGTATTTTTAGTGTGTTTTATTAGTTAATTTTGGTTTGATTATTTAGTTTTATAACTAAAATAACTAAGGTTTTGGTAAAAATCTACATTTTATGTTAAAGTGGCTAACATTGCATTTTTATGGATTTTTATGGTAAAAACTTCATATTTTGTAGGTTTAATGATTCAATCATCAAATGAAGTGCATTGAGAAGATATTTGGATGATTGATGATGAATTAAAGTGGTGAAAATAAAATATGAAGTGTAAAAAGGAAAAATGCAATTTGAATCAAGAAAAGTCAGGTTTTGACAACTCTGACACGTTTTGGTATTTTGACTATATCTGGAGCTACACTGATCGGATCAAGGTGATCTTGGTACCATTTTGAAGCTAAGAGATATATCTACATTTGGTATAAAGACATCAAAGTCCAGTTCAGCCGTTTTCATAGTCCAAAAGTTGAAATACCGAAATTCAACTCAGCTGTCCAAAGTGGAAAACAGAGCTCTGACCAGTGTTTAGTATTTCGATCATATCTCAGGCTAAAAAGCTCAGATTTGGATGATTCTTTAAGCATTGGAAAGCTAACTCAAAGGGCTACAACTTTGCTGTTTTACACAAAAGCCAGTTCAGCCTTTATGATAGAGAAAATCGCAGCTGAAGTAAGGATAAAGTGAATACGTGAGTACACAAAACGTGACTTGTAACCGCGTTTTGTGTAGGCGCGTTTTCTGGCCGCAATTCTGCAATTTGCTCAGTCAATTCTCTTATGTTCAAACTACTTTCCAGCTACAATCTGCAAGAGAATTCGGTGCACATGCTTCAGAAGACAAAAGGGCAGACAAGGTGGCTTATTTTCAAGTAAAAAACAATGGTTTTTGACTTCCTTAACAAATGGAGATTTGAGAATCATTAGAGCAGAAAATTTGGACTAGAGAGGAGCTTTTCATCAGCTTTAATAGCAGAAAAATGAGAGACAGACGGGAGAAGCTTGAAGAGTGCAGAAATGTAGTTCTTCCATTTCCTTAGTGTAGGATAGTGTAGTAAGTGTAGTTCATCCATTCTTGTATAATGGCTAGATTAGGATGAAAATGGAGATGAAGAAAGAGAAGTTGAAACTCAAGTGACATGGGTTATCTCTTCTCCAACTCTTTATCTTTTGTATTGGATTCTTAAATATAGTTAATATACAAGTTCTGGAATTTATGTTATTTATGTGTCTTTAAAGTTTATACCTTGGGTTTGGTTGAACTTTCTATGATTGTTAGTGTTTATTATTTGGTTATTTGATTGCTATGATTTGAGCAAGTTATTTAGTATTTTAGCTCTTTAAATCATGATTAATCTGGTACCATTAATTGTGATTATCTAAGGTGTTATTTCTACAATGAAAATTGAGATTTAACATTAGTTCAAGAAGTGCTAAACATAGGGAGTACACTCACGAAAGTAGAGGTGCATCTATGTGGTTTTTAGTGATTCATTTCATGTAATTTCACTGAAGAAATGAACTTGTAACTAATTTCATAACCATGAGAATAGGTATGGATTAGTTATAAGTATAATTGATTCACTACGAAAGTAGGATTCAAATGCATAAGGAAATTACACCATAATTAGCTTAGATGTAGTATTCAATGATCCAAATATAACACTTGCATGAGTAGTTAGGGATACCACAACCTAAGGAGCTTTTATTTGTTATTTTGTATAATTTCAGTAGGTTAAATTTGTTATAATTCATTGATAGTCTAAATAATAAAGAAACTTTAGTAATACCGGTAATTGTTCACTCTTCCCTGTGGGATCGACCCGATATATACCCTAAACTACTAGTTGACCTGTATACTTGCAGTGAACGGGTGTAATTCGGTTTTTTAACTTGTACGTCTGTAAAATACCCGTCAAGTTTTTGGCGCCGTTGCCGGGGAAGATTTGGCAATATCGGTGTGAAAAGTAACTTTATTAATTTAGACAATTTCACTTGTTTTTGTTCGTTAAGTGTCTTGTTTGTTTTGAGTCTTGTTGAGTCTTTTATGTTTAATGTCTTGTTTTTGTATGTTTAAAGTCATCTATTCTTCTTGACTAAACTTGTTTTTGAGCTACTTTGATAGCATGTTTAGGGGATCAAGGAGAGTAGAAAACAGGGGAGGACAATGCTTGAGAAATGGAAGATTGGCAATGGATGGTTATCAAGTGCAAAGCTCCTTCAACAGAGGTAACCAAGAATTTACTGAATGTATGTCTTTTGAAGATGGTTTAAGGTGCTTAAAGGCAAAATTTGATGTAATTAAGTTACAAGTTCAATTGGACACCATGATGCATGAAATTGAGCAGAGAAGGAATGTTAATGCTTTTAATTCTTATCATGTGATTTGTGACTTGTGTGGAGATTATCATGCTACTAACACATGTATGCAAGCACAAAATGTGGATTATTATGATGAATTAGAGCATTACAATCCCTGTTTTGATCGATATAGTGCTAATGCTTATGGTTGGGATAATCAATGTGTATATAGTGATTCTCCATATTCTTATGATTACCAACCTGAAAGTGTCCAATATGAATCAAAACCATCTTGGGAGTTGGCAATTGAAATGGTAGCTAATGATTCTAAGCCATCTTGGGAGTTAGCTATAGAAAAATTAGCTAATGTGACTTTCGACCGTTTTGATAGGATTGAGGAAAGGATAGATGAATTGGCTTCTCACTTTGGTAGAATACAAGATCAATTACATGTATTGTGTGAAGTTATTTCTTCTAATAATTTACAAAATGATCCTAGCATGAATGGTGGGAATGTTGTATGTGAAAATGGGTTACATTTTGATGAAAATGATGAATCTCAATTGTGTTTCAATGAGCAAATGTCCATTTCACATGATAATATCTTTGGAACTAACTTTGAACCTCAAGAGGTGAGTTTTAATGACTCATTTTTCACCCCTCTTGAGGAGTGCATTGAAAGTATAGGTTTTAAAGATATTCCTGCCCAAGATACTTTCGTGGCATTTCCTTTGGTAAGTTCTCAAGTGGTGCATATTCAAGGTAATATCTATGAAACACTTGGGATAGATAAGTCAATTCCATTTTTCACATCATTAGATCATGTGGCTTTTGCTGTAAAGTCACCTTTTAATGATCCACCACGACCTAAAATGGTGGATTATTCTTTAACTAAGCCTCCTTGAAAAATGAGGTGAAATAGTCAAGCTATTGACTTTAAAAAAGCGCTTATTGGGAGGCAACCCAATGTTTTGGTTATTTATGTTATTTTGGTGTGATTTTATGTTTAAAATATGTGTTTGAGTCATTTCGTTATTTTTCATTTATAGGTATTGGAAATGAAAGCAAAAGTGACCAAATGAGGTGAAAAAGGCGAAGTTTGATCAAGGAACTCAACCCCTCGATTTGAGTAATTGTTGTTTTTGATTCGTTACAAGGGGTTAAAATGCATGTTTTGATCATTTTACATGTGCATGCATTGAGTATATTAGCAAACAAATGATCTATGATGCATTTTGGGAAATTGGGGTATTATTTGTAAATTTTCAAAAGTTGAATTTCTGCTAAAATTCGCAGCAGAAAACGCGTTTCTCAAGCAAACGCGCCTCTGAGTCGCGTGTTCACAGAATCGCGTTTTCGATTCTGCACCTGCAGAACAGAAAACGCGCCTTCAAAACGCGACTTGAAGTCGCGTTTTGATGGAAGTCGCGTTTTGTTGCCTGGATCAAAGATGAAAAACGCGCCATTGAAAACGCGTCGCGTTTTCTCACAGAACCGCGTTTTCCGTACTGCAACTTTTGGGAAGAAACGCGCCTAAAAAACGCGATCTGAAGGCGCGTTTCTACTCGCGTTTTCTGAGCATTTTTTTTAAAAAATGCAGCTTCCTTGATTCTCTTTTTCTTCTTTTCCTCATATATTTTCTTGTACGCTTATTGTGTATTTTCTATTGGTACATCACCACCACAAAGGCTAGGGAATTACGGATCACCGTTATATGTTTATTAAGCCTTTGTTATCACTTTTGTTTCTCATTTTCCATTTTTAGGTTTATATCACTAATGGTTACCAAATGGAACTCATGAAGCGATGAAGACAAGCGAACAACATACCTTGAAGCTTCATATTCAATCACAACAATAGGGGAGTATTATTTTTTTATCTTGATTTTCCTTCTTACACATTGAGGACAATGTGTATGTTAAGTGTGGGGGGAAGAATTGAGATTATATACATTGTATGTGATTGACTTATTAGTTGCAAATATTGGACTTGTGTTAAAATTCAAAATTTTTCTAAAATCTTGTCCAAAATTGCAAACTTGCCCCAAAAATATTTAAATTTTTTCAATTTTATCCAAGGGGTAACAAGTTCCACACCATTAGTAGTTCAAACTCCTTCTACATTTGAGATAAATATATGTGATTTGGAAACTTCTTTTCTCATTTAACTTGGAAATGACTATTATGTGATTATAATTTTTGCATTTGTAGGAAAGTATATCTTGTAAAGTGGAGAAAATTATGCCTATATTTTTTTGCATATTTGATGAAATTTCTTTTCTTTATTGGATTTTATAAGTTAAGTGATAAATATGGTCAATAAGTGCAATACTCTTCTCATGATTATTCTTTTGAGGAATTTATTATCTTTACTTTAAAAAAAATGAAAAAAAAATGAAGAAAAAAAAAAAAAAAAAATAGAATAAGATTTGTTCTACTCCAATGATTCTTGTACTTAGTAACCGGGAGTCTTCATCTACAAATGTCGACTTTCGCGTAAAACGGTACTTGAATTAAGAGTATGCAAAGCAACTTGAGTATGTGAAGTGTTGAGTAACCGGTGATCTTCATCTAAAAATGTCGATTCTCGCGTCAAAAGGCATTCTCACAACTTAAGTAAAATTTAGCTATGTTATACGAATAAATATCCTTTTAAGTAGAATAAAGAGATGATCATGAGTTTAGGAAGCATTATTATTGACCATATGAATTACTTGCTTGTGAAATTGGGAAAGAATGAGAAATTGAATTAAACTTGTTATAATTATGGTATAATTGGCTCTCCTTTACTTGATATTATGAGTACTTGAGGTTAATTGAATAATTGCATAATGGTTATTTATTTTGTTTTGAGGAAATAAAGTTGAAATGCTACATATGTTTATTTTTAAATTTTGGATCATTGTTGGTTTGTATTTCTTATTGTTTGAGGACAAGCAATGGTTCAAGTGTGGGGGTATTTGATAAGAGTTTATTTTACGTATTTTTAGTGTGTTTTATTAGTTAATTTTGGTTTGATTATTTAGTTTTATAACTAAAATAACTAAGGTTTTGGTAAAAATCTACATTTTATGTTAAAGTGGCTAACATTGCATTTTTATGGATTTTTATGGTAAAAACTTCATATTTTGTAGGTTTAATGATTCAATCATCAAATGAAGTGCATTGAGAAGATATTTGGATGATTGATGATGAATTAAAGTGGTGAAAATAAAATATGAAGTGTAAAAAGGAAAAATGCAATTTGAATCAAGAAAAGTCAGGTTTTGACAACTCTGACACGTTTTGGTATTTTGACTATATCTGGAGCTACACTGATCGGATCAAGGTGATCTTGGTACCATTTTGAAGCTAAGAGATATATCTACATTTGGTATAAAGACATCAAAGTCCAGTTCAGCCGTTTTCATAGTCCAAAAGTTGAAATACCGAAATTCAACTCAGCTGTCCAAAGTGGAAAACAGAGCTCTGACCAGTGTTTAGTATTTCGATCATATCTCAGGCTAAAAAGCTCAGATTTGGATGATTCTTTAAGCATTGGAAAGCTAACTCAAAGGGCTACAACTTTGCTGTTTTACACAAAAGCCAGTTCAGCCTTTATGATAGAGAAAATCGCAGCTGAAGTAAGGATAAAGTGAATACGTGAGTACACAAAACGTGACTTGTAACCGCGTTTTGTGTAGGCGCGTTTTCTGGCCGCAATTCTGCAATTTGCTCAGTCAATTCTCTTATGTTCAAACTACTTTCCAGCTACAATCTGCAAGAGAATTCGGTGCACATGCTTCAGAAGACAAAAGGGCAGACAAGGTGGCTTATTTTCAAGTAAAAAACAATGGTTTTTGACTTCCTTAACAAATGGAGATTTGAGAATCATTAGAGCAGAAAATTTGGACTAGAGAGGAGCTTTTCATCAGCTTTAATAGCAGAAAAATGAGAGACAGACGGGAGAAGCTTGAAGAGTGCAGAAATGTAGTTCTTCCATTTCCTTAGTGTAGGATAGTGTAGTAAGTGTAGTTCATCCATTCTTGTATAATGGCTAGATTAGGATGAAAATGGAGATGAAGAAAGAGAAGTTGAAGCTCAAGTGACATGGGTTATCTCTTCTCCAACTCTTTATCTTTTGTATTGGATTCTTAAATATAGTTAATATACAAGTTCTGGAATTTATGTTATTTATGTGTCTTTAAAGTTTATACCTTGGGTTTGGTTGAACTTTCTATGATTGTTAGTGTTTATTATTTGGTTATTTGATTGCTATGATTTGAGCAAGTTATTTAGTATTTTAGCTCTTTAAATCATGATTAATCTGGTACCATTAATTGTGATTATCTAAGGTGTTATTTCTACAATGAAAATTGAGATTTAACATTAGTTCAAGAAGTGCTAAACATAGGGAGTACACTCACGAAAGTAGAGGTGCATCTATGTGGTTTTTAGTGATTCATTTCATGTAATTTCACTGAAGAAATGAACTTGTAACTAATTTCATAACCATGAGAATAGGTATGGATTAGTTATAAGTATAATTGATTCACTACGAAAGTAGGATTCAAATGCATAAGGAAATTACACCATAATTAGCTTAGATGTAGTATTCAATGATCCAAATATAAACACTTGCATGAGTTAGTTAGGATTTACCACAACCTAAGGAGCTTTTATTTGTTATTTTGTATACCTATAATTTCAGTAGTTAAATTTGTTATAATTCATGATAGTCTAAAATAATAAAGAAACTTTAGTCAAATTACCGGTAATTTGTTCACTCTTCCCTGTGGAGGGAATCGGACCCGATATATACCCTAAACTACTAGTTGACCTGTATACTTGCACCAGTGAACGGGTGTAATTCGTGTTTTTAACTTGTACGTCTGTAAAAATAACCCGCAAGTTTTTGGCGCCCGTTAGCCCGGGCGAAGATTTGGCAATATCGCGTGATGAAAAAGCTAACTTTAATTAATTTAGGACCAATTTCACTTGCTTTTTGTTCGTTAAGCTGTCTTGTTTGTTTTGAGTCTTGTTGAGTTTCTTTTATGTTTAATGTCTTATTTTTGTATGTTTAAAGTCATCTATTCTTCTTGACTAAACTTGTTTTTGAGCTACTTTGATAGCATGTTTAGGGGATCAAGGAGAGTAGAAAACAGGGGAGGACAATGCTTGAGAAATGGAAGATTGGCAATGGATGGTTATCAAGTGCAAAGCTCCTTCAACAGAGGTAACCAAGAATTTACTGAATGTATGTCTTTTGAAGATGGTTTAAGGTGCTTAAAGGCAAAATTTGATGTAATTAAGTTACAAGTTCAATTGGACACCATGATGCATGAAATTGAGCAGAGAAGGAATGTTAATGCTTTTAATTCTTATCATGTGATTTGTGACTTGTGTGGAGATTATCATGCTACTAACACATGTATGCAAGCACAAAATGTGGATTATTATGATGAATTAGAGCATTACAATCCCTGTTTTGATCGATATAGTGCTAATTGCTTATGGTTGGGGATAATCAATTGGTGTATATAGTGATTCTCCATTATTCTTATTGATTACCAAACCTGAAAAGTGGTTCCAATATGAATCCAAAACCATCTTGGGAGTGGCAAGTTGAAATGCGTAGCTAATGATTCTAAGCCATCTTGCGGATGTTAGCTATAGAAAAATTAAGCTAATGTGACTTTCCGACCGTTTTGATAGGATGAGGGAAAGCGATAGATGAATTGGGCTTCTCCTTTGCCGCTAGAATACCAAGATCAATTACATGTATTGCTGTGAAGTATATTTCTTCTAATTAATTTGCCAAAATGATCCTAGCATGGAATGGTGGGAATGTTGTATGTGAAAAAATGGGGTTACATTTTTGAATTGAAAATGTATGAATCTCAATGTGTTTCAATGAGCAAAATGTCCATTTCACATGGATAATATCTTTGGAAAAACTAACTTGAACCTCAAGAGGTGAGTTTTACATGACTCATTTTTCACCCCTCTTGAGGAGTGCATTGAAAGTATAGGTTTTTAAAGATATTTCCTGCCCAAGATACTTTCGTTTGCATTTTCCTTTGGTTAAGTTCTCAAGTTGGTGCATATTCAAGGTAATATCTATGAAACCACTTGGGGATAGAATAAGTTCCAATTCCATTTTTCACGATCATTAGATCATGTGCTTTCTGTTAAAGTCACCTTTTAATGATTCCACCACGACCTAAAAATGGTGGATTATTCTTTAACTTAAGCCTCCTTTGAAAAAATGAGGGAAATAGTCAAGCTATTGACTTTAAAAAAAGCGCTTATTGGGAGGCAACCCAATGTTTTGGTTATTTATGTTATTTTGGTGTGATTTTTATGTTAAAATATGTGTTTGAGTTCATTTCGTTATTTTTCATTTTATAGGTATTGGAAATTGAAAAGGCAAAAAGTGACCAAATGAGTGTGAAAAAGGCGTAGTTTGATCAAGGAACTCAAAACCCTCGTATTTGCAGTAATTGTTGTTTTGATTCGTTACAATGGGGGTTTAAAATGCATGTTTTGATCATTTTAATGGTGCAATGCATTGAGTATATAAGGCAAAAACAAATTGATCTATGATGCATTGGGAAATTGGGGTATTATGTTATGTTAAATTTTCAAAAGTGAATTTCTGCTAAAATTTCGCAGCAGGGAAAACGCGGTTTCTTCAAGCAAAACGCGCGCCTCTGCAGTCGCGTGTTCCACAGAATCGCGTTTTTCGATTCTGCACCTGCAGAACAGGAAAACGCGGCCTTCAAAACGTACCGCACTTGAAGTCGCGTTTTGATGGAAGGTCGCGTTTTGTTGCCTGGATCAAAGATGAAAACGCGCCATTGAAAAAACGCGTACGCGTTTTCTCACCGAACCGCGTTTTCCGTACTGCAACTTTTGGGAAGAAACGCGCCTAAAAAACGCGATCTGAAGGCGCGTTTCTACTCGCGTTTTCTGAGCATTTTTTTTAAAAAATGCAGCTTCCTTGATTCTCTTTTTCTTCTTTTCCTCATATATTTTCTTGTACGCTTATTGTGTATTTTCTATTGGTACATCACCACCACAAAGGCTAGGGAATTACGGATCACCGTTATATGTTTATTAAGCCTTTGTTATCACTTTTGTTTCTCATTTTCCATTTTTAGGTTTATATCACTAATGGTTACCAAATGGAACTCATGAAGCGATGAAGACAAGCGAACAACATACCTTGAAGCTTCATATTCAATCACAACAATAGGGGAGTATTATTTTTTTTATCTTGATTTTCCTTCTTACACATTGAGGACAATGTGTATGTTAAGTGTGGGGGGAAGAATTGAGATTATATACATTGTATGTGATTGACTTATTAGTTGCAAATATTGGACTTGTGTTAAAATTCAAAATTTTTCTAAAATCTTGTCCAAAATTGCAAACTTGCCCCAAAAATATTTAAATTTTATCCAAGGGGTAACAAAGTTCCATACCATTAGTAGTTCAAATTCCTTCTACATTTGAGATAAATATATATGATTTGGAAACTTCTTTTCTCATTTAACTTGGAAATGACTATTATGTGATTATAATTTTTGCATTTGTAGGAAAGTATATCGTGTAAAGTGGAGAAAATTATACCTATATTTTTTTGCATATTTGATGAAATTTCTTTTCTTTATTGGATTTTATAAGTTAAGTGATAAATATGGTCAATAAGTGCAATACTTTTCTCATGATTATTCTTTTGAGGAATTTATTATTATCTATGCTGTAAAAAGAAAAAAAAAGTGGAAAGAAAAAAAAAAGAAAAAAAGATTTATTCTACTCCAATGATTCTCGTACTTAGTAACCGGGAGTCTTCATCTACAAATGTCGACTTTCGCGTAAAACGGTACTTGAATTAAGAGTATGCAAAGCAACTTGAGTATGTGAAGTGTTGAGTAACCGGTGATCTTCATCTAAAAATGTCGATTCTCGCGTCAAAAGGCATTCTCACAACTTAAGTAAAATTTAGCTATGTTATACGAATAAATATCCTTTTAAGTAGAATAAAGAGATGATCATGAGTTTAGGAAGCATTATTATTGACCATATGAATTACTTGCTTGTGAAATTGGGAAAGAATGAGAAATTGAATTAAACTTGTTATAATTATGGTATAATTGGCTCTCCTTTACTTGATATTATGAGTACTTGAGGTTAATTGAATAATTGCATAATGGTTATTTATTTTGTTTTGAGGAAATAAAGTTGAAATGCTACATATGTTTATTTTTAAATTTTGGATCATTGTTGGTTTGTATTTCTTATTGCTTGAGGACAAGCAATGGTTCAAGTGTGGGGGTATTTGATAAGAGTTTATTTTACGTATTTTTAGTGTGTTTTATTAGTTAATTTTGG
>NW_020863327.1:0-15210 GCF_003713205.1 Coffea eugenioides | reverse complement strand
GTAGAGTATTTTTGCTGTGTGATATTTCATGCTCCTGAATGGAATCGTACTAATTGTTCCTGGGAATTTTCTACTTTTTGTTTGAGTATGCCACCATATTCTTTTTCGGAGGCATCTGTTTCTACTATCATTTTAGCATTAGGGTTTAGAATACCTAAACAGGGTAAGTCTATAATCTTAACTTTTAAATATCTTATTTTTTGAGTATGTTCTTCTGTCCAGGGAGAGGAGTCCTTTCTTAATCTCTGAAATAATATTCTACATTCTGTTCTAAGATTTAGAAAGAAATCTGCTACATAATTTAAACATCCTAAAAATTTTTGTGATTGATTTTTATCTTTAATTTCATCTGAAAATTTACTTGTAAATTCTAGAGCTCTTGTAATAGGTTTAATAGTTCCTCTGGTTATATTATCTCCTAAAAATCTTATTTCTATTTGAAATAATTTCATTTTTGGTGCTGATAATACTAATCCATTTTTCTTTACTATATTTAGAAATATTTTAATATGTTTAAAATGTTGTTTTATTGAATTTGAATATATTAAAACATCATCAATATAAAACTATAATGAATTCACTGTGATTATTAAATATGTCATTCATTATATTTTGAAATTCTGATGGAGCATTTTTAATCCAAAGGGCATAACTACCCATTCATAATGTCCAAATGGTGTAGTGAATGCAGTTTTATATCTATCTTTTTCTGCTATAATATTTTGCCAATATCCTGATTTTAAATCAAATTTTGAAAATATTTTTGCATTAAATAATCCATTTAATAAATCTCTCTTATTTGGAATTGGATATCTAATCCATTGTAACATTTTATTTAACAGTTTATAGTTAATAACTAGTCTTGGAACTCCTCTTTCTTTTTCAACTTGATTCATTACATAAAAAGCTACACAGCTCCAAGGTGATTTTGAATAAGTTATTAATTTCTTTTCTAATAAAATTTGTATTTCCTTTTTACAAAATTCTAAATATTCTTTATTCATTTGAATAGGTCTAGCTTTAGTAGGAATATCCTTATCTGAATATCCTTTTTCATATGGTAATTCTACTATATGTTTTTTCCTTTCCCAAAAAGCATTTGGAATGTCTGCACATACTTCTTTTTTAATTAATTCTTCTATTTTGTTAATTTCTTGTTTAACTTTAGGATTTTGTAATTGCTCTTCGATTCTTATATATTTTTGCAAATTTTTTAACTGAAATATGTATTTCTTTTTACATTGATTAGCATTGATAGTTTGATATATAGAGGATGTTTGTAATGTTCTTATTTCTTTTTTTTATAGGACTTATAAATGGAAATACTATTTCTTTTCCCATTATATTAATACTTAATCCTGTACTACTTACATTGAATGGATATATTTGAGTAAAAAATGGAATTCCTAGAATCATATCAGTTGTTAAGTTTTCTACTATATGAAATCTATGTTTTATGCAATAATTATTATTACATATAATTTCATTTTTTAATTTATATTTTACTGTTAATGGTTGTCCATTAGCCGCATATAGTTCTTCATTGGTTCTTTCTAAATATTCTAATGGAATTATTCCTCCTTTAATACAACTTGTATCTGCTCCACTATCGAATAAAGTTATTAATGTTTCTTGAAAATTTAATACTTTGACTGTAACTAATCCATACCATTTTTGATAATTTATTTTATCAATGATATTTACATAATCTTTTTCTTTGTTTTCAGTTCTGTCTTCTATTTCTAATATGGGGTTTTGAATTGGTTCTATTGGTATTTTTGAACTTGAGGCTAATTGGCTTTGTAATATAGTAATCTTAGTTTCTAAACTTAAATCTTTTGTATATAATTCTAATATTTCTTTTTGTAGAACTTTTACCTGTTGTTTTAATTCATTGATTTCCTTTTGTAAAGAATGGGTTGTCTTTTTTAATTATTCCTTCTATAGAATATTTATCTAATAATCTAGAAATACTAAAGGGTTCAGTTATTTTTGGAATTTTTTCTTCTGCTAATATTATCCTTTTTAATTTTTCTAAATACGTCTTCCTTGTTTCTATATTATCTATTTTCTCTATTAGATCTAATAAAAATTCTTTATCTTCCTTTGTAGTTATAACATTTATATATTTTTTATCTTTGCAATTACATTCATCTGAACTTATTTCTTTATCATCATTGTAATCCTCAAATCCATTTGATATATATTCTACCTCTTCCTCATTTATCATGATTGCTAATATTTTTTCCTTTAATTCTGAATTATCTGAAAATATTTCATTTATTTTTTGCTTTACTTTGCAATTATTAGCTTTATGTCCTAATCTTCCGCACTTCCAACAAGTAATATTTCTATTGTTTTGAAATCTTTTCTTAAATTTCTTATAATAGGGTTCATTGGAAATCCTAGAAGGTTGTCTTCTCCCTTTTTTAATATAATCAGTTTTTTTGTAAGATTTTCTTTTTAATGCAGAGGGTGATTTAATACCTTGAATGTGAGGACTCGTAAAAAAAAAATTATTATTTTTCGACTCCTATCTTTGCTCATTTAATTATTTAATTGAATATTTGCTCCGATTATTATTTTCTAACCTTATTAGATTTAAATACATGGAATTATGACTTCATTATATTTTTAAAGTGACTCGCTTCAAAAAATTAATTTTTGAAAGCTCAATTAATGTAAATAGTGAAAATGTGTATGAAAACTTTAGCCAATTGGGAGTACAATAAGCTAGGAAACTTGGAGACATGTACAATGGTCCTAAAATAGGTAATTTTAGGTTTAAATACTCAAGTGATAGTTAGTGGTACGATCGTTATAAGAATTTCTCGAAGGTTTCACTTTATCACGCCTAAATTGGAAATACGCGTTTTCACGCGCGCGATTAATTGAGGGACTTTAGACCATTATTTTGGGACAATTAAGAGTGAATAATATTTATGTGAATATAAGTGCATTAGAGGTTTAGTGCACTATTGAAACAAATGCAAGAGGAATCGAGCACAAAACGCACGCGTACGCGCACTATTGGAGAGTTGACTTTTGTACACTTGAAACCAAAATTTCTTAAGCTTCTCACGGAAGCCTTATCATCAGCAAACACTCTTTTTCCCTCTCACTTTGGCCGAACTATCAGCTGCAAAAACAACTCAAAGTTTTTCAAATTTTCATCTCCAAATCTTGCACAAACCTTCACCAAATTCAACCAAAATTTCACCCACACTTAGCTCTACACTTGGAGACCTTATTAAGCTGCAAAAAGGAGCTAACATTCATGGTTTTACTAGAGCAAAAAGGACCGAAAATCACTGCCTTGGACATCAACTAAAGTAAGTGATGATCTAAATCTAGAAACTTGGTTTATGGAAATTGATTTACACTTATGAGCTCTTGTATTCACGTGGGTGGCTTGTTATTGTTGGAAAATTTGGAAGGTGGGCTCTATGAACTCCCACTCTTGGATTGATGGCTGATATGATGCTTGATGATGGTTCTAATGTTGGTTTAGTGCTTAAATTGGTAGATTAATGGTGCATAGCTAGTATAAACCTCAAGGAATGCATGGCTGAAAAATTTCCGATTCTGCCCCTGCTTTGATCGTGCACCTTTTTGCAAAATTCTGAGGTTTTGATGGCTTGTATATGATGTTTATATGTTGTATAGATGGTGTATAAAGTTTCATCGAAAAATATTGAGGTTTGGTTGGTCAAATGGATTAATTTCGTGAAGCTAGTAAATCTGGAAAACTGTTCCCGTAATGCTCAGACAGCTCGCTTGTTTCGTCCATAACTCTGTACTCCAACTTCAAAATCAAGTGTCGTCAGTGGCATTTGAAACTAGACATTCCCAGCTTTCCAACGGTATAAAATGCAACCCCTAGTTCCACCCGAGTAGCCCATACCAACCGTTTTAAGATGACTGTCCTGTTTCTCTGTTTTCCTGGAATGCAGTACAGAGGCTGCAACTTGAGGCTCGAATTTGAGCTAGTTGGGTGCTGAATTTCAAAACAATTTCTTCTGTGAAATTATATTTTTATGAATGTATTTTCCAACGCCACCAACCATGCTTAATTCTGAGTTGAATTGAGTGATTTATGATCAAAATACGAAACCTGCTCTATTCTTGAAAACCCTAAATTTTGGGCAAAATTGATGCTAGACTTGGTGTGGACTTGCCAATTGAATTTCTTGGAGTTAAAACACTTACCAAATATACCATGAATGTTCCTCAGGTTTTTTCTGCACAAATGAACCATGTTTGAGGGATTTTCCTTGGCCAAATGTTTGGAATGAAAAACAAAAAGCTCAAGGCAGTTCTGCCTTAGGATTTTCGAAACTTTGGTTGTTTGGTTGACTACCTTTCCGAAGGTATTTTTCCATGAAATTTGATAGAGGGATACTTTTTATATAGGAGTATTATACTGCCAGATTTGGTACCAATCCGAGTCCATTTCGCTGCTTGACTAAATCGCCAAAGTTCAAGACTTGATATTAGAAAACCCTTGTTTAACAAGAAAATTTGGGTAATTTTGAGTTACCAAATCTTGGTGCTCACAACTCCGTTTCTTGTTGCGCTTGTTTTGTTGTAAACTTGGGTTACAACACTAATAGAGTTGCAAATTTCAAAGGCTAGTTCCAATCAAGTGAATTTTGTCGAATTTTCAAAGTTGGCCAAAAACCAACTTAAATCTGCCTTATGAACCAAAACAGCAACTTTGAGCTCATTTTTGAATGTTTTCCATTTGGAATCTGTAGACACCAAATTTTTGAATAATTTTTGTTCTATTTTATTTTTGTTTTTAGTAATAACTATTATCTATTTTTATTTATTAATCTCATAATTTTTGTTTTAAGGCACCTTTTAGCATTTTATAGCATTTTAGATTGTTATTATTTATTTTTATTTTTATATTCATTTTTGATCATTTAGTCGTTTAATTATATTTTAAGGTTTTTTAGTGTTAAGAGTTGCCGGAAAATGGTCACAAAAATATGCCTTATCTCTGTTAGATTTTATTTTTTGCAAGTTTATTGTTTATTTAACTAAAAAAAAAGGGAGAGAAAAAACCAAGCTCATGCGCCTGGAGCTGCACAGGATCCCAGCCCATTTTTCTTCATATAACATTTTAAGCAGAAACCATGCGGCGGAAAATGCAGAGGCAAAAACAAAAACGCAGCCCCATTTTTTTCAGTTTTGTTTTTCGGCCATTTTGCTCCATCGGATTGGCATAATACAGGGCCATCTGGCCTTCATCTGGCAACTCAAGGTTGAGAAACAAAAAGCCATCCAATGGCTTGGAATTCAGCAAAAAGGAAAACGCAGCAGGTGAACCATAGATGCTAGGTTTTGTGAGAGGTTTCGGGTGCCTATAAAGAGCCATGAAATGAGAGAGTTTAAGGAGGCTAGTGACGGCTGTGAGGTTGAGCAAAAAAAAAAAAAGAAACCGAGGGCTGGAGAGTTTTTGGGGTGACGGCTGAGAGTTGGGACGAGTGAAAACAGAAGGGGAGGGATCGAATGGCGGCTAGGGTATTAGGAGAGAGCTTCCGTAAAAGAGAGTGAGTGAAGAGAGTGGCGGCTGGGGTTTTTGAGAACAAGAAACGCAGCTTTGTTAAGAGAGTAAGAAAGAAAGAAACCGGAGAGCTGGAGTTGCGGCTGTGCAGAGGAAAACCAGAAAAAGGAGAGGAGCGCGGAGTAAGGGAAACTAGATAGGCTATGGGCTGAGGAGAAACAAAAGCCGAGGCAAGGGAGGAGAAGGAGGCTTCGGCTAAAAATGGAAATAGAGGAGAAAGGCTTTGGCAAGAAACCAGAGCTAGGCTGCGGCGAGAAACGGAGGGGCTGCCACCACTTCATCAGATATCCATCACCA
The DNA here is from genome assembly GCF_003713205.1 of Coffea eugenioides. Classification (NCBI taxonomy): domain Eukaryota; kingdom Viridiplantae; phylum Streptophyta; class Magnoliopsida; order Gentianales; family Rubiaceae; genus Coffea; species Coffea eugenioides. The sequence goes on along the minus strand of NW_020863327.1, from coordinate 9,341 downwards.
TCAGTCGCGGATCTTCATCAAGGGAAGCCCGAGCGCTGTAAGTTATTCTTCAAACACCTACTCTTGAAGTCTCCAAGCATGTATTTCGTGACCTGGCCTGGGGAAAGTTTATTGTTTTGCTGCCTACTTTTCCGCCTCTGTTTTGTTTCATGTTCACCAAAAATTTGTTGCTTCATTTGTGAGTAAAAAGGCCAAAATCTTGTAGCTGTGCGTAGATTATAATGTGTGTTTCAAGTTTGTGTGATTGAAAGCTTGTGAACCTAAGAAGCCATCAGCTTTGCATTTTTCTTCTTCCAATAATGAAAGGAATATGGACCGTGGGTTTTTCTTTGTGTCGGTATCTGATGTTCGGAAGATTTGGTTTTTTTTACGGGTCAAGGATGGTGAGATGTTAGAGCCAGTGTTACAGCTGCATTTTCGTTCCTTGGTAGTTCTAAATCCCATTCCCTTTGAAAGCTTACATTGATGTTCATGTCTGTTTCGCTATCCGAATCTTTCTTTGCTGTTTTTGTCCCCTATAACAGCTCAGTGGGTTTGTTTTCTTGTCAAATTCGTGGTTTAAATGTGTTCTGAGGACAACGCCTGATGGTTCTTTCTTTGCTTGTTATCCGGTTCCTAGTACACCTTTCCTTCTTCCTAAAAGCAAGGAACCTGTTTGATGCTGGAAGGATTGCTGTTTGCTTGAGTTTGTTATCTGCGGCTATCTTGAAAATAAGTTGCAAAGTTTCCAGCAGAAATCTGATCTTATGGCCCCTCTCTGCCCAGATTTTCCTTCCCCTTGCATGATATTTTGAGGATGAGTTTGTAATACTGAATGAGAGCTTGGAGATTAGACTTTGTTGCTATCTATTTGTCATATAATGTTGTGCAAACCCCTGGAAATCAGAATTGCAGAAAGTTGCGTCCAGTTTTTCCTTGCACATAACATTGAGTTGCATCAGAAATTACCACACGTTTATTACAGTAGTCTTACCGAATGTGTTTGTTTGAATTTTCATTGGATGGCCATTCGAATGCTAGATGGTACTCTTGCTTAGTTTTCGATTGTAAATAGCCGATATGTGGGCATAGAAATCTGCTACAATAAGCCTGAACCCATGGCCTGTTGTAACAGCTTTGCCTTTCTTTGGTTGTTGAATTTTCTGGAGTAACTTGAACTCTTTTGAGTCTTGCTTCATCATGTCGGATTGTCGGGATAATTTTCTTGTGAAAACGCCATATTATAGATTCCTTTATTACTTGTGCAAATGACCCGCATGGTTGAAAGTTGCCCAAAGAGTTGCAGAAGTTGTGTTGTCTGCGAAATGGAATTGCAGAAGCCATCATTCACGTGAATTGCATGAAGCTGCATGGAAATGTTCCAAAACAATTGCACTTTAACCCCCCAAGTCTCTTCTTGTTTCACTATGGCCCAAATAATTGGAAAAATCAATCAAATTGACCCCTCAAATTTCCTTTAATTTTTTGCAACCAAGCCACTAATTGTTTTAATTCTTACATGGGTTGTTCACCTTCCTTTAAATGCTTTGGATTGATTCAATTTCGTGTTCATTTCCATTTCATGTGATTACTTGTTAATTAAAGTGATGCCTTGACTCTTTTATTATTTTGGAGGGTAAATAAGTAATTTCACTCCATTAGGAGCTCCAACTCAAGGGAGGTACACTCTATCCCTTATTTTTTACTTTATTTGACCCTACGTGCATATATGTGTCTTATGTGTGCAATTGCATGATTTTAAGTGTTTATTTCATTTTCACCTTATTTATTTAGTTGCTTAGTTTTTGCTTTAATTTTAGTTCAATTTTATCATTTGAAAGGCACTTGAATGCCAAGTTTGTAATAGTTAGGTATTTATTTTTATTATTTCCCCTTTTAGATTGTAGTAGGCCCCCCCTCGAATGTAATAGTTAGGGCTTATTGGTTTTATTTTGTTTTGTGTGGTTTGCATGCTTACGTGCTATGTGTTATCGCTTTCCTAGGTTCTTGCATCTAGATATCATGCTTATGTGTTATGTGTTATGTGAATTACGTGCTCACATGCCTACTCGCTTTAATTATGTACATTACTTATATATGTGTATGATGGATGCAAATGCACGTAACCGTGGCTAGTCCAATGCTAGTCATGGTTGTCCCCTCGAGCTCTTACAAGTCCAATGCTTGTGAGAGAGCGTAGATGTGGGCTAGTCCAACGCTAGACCCAATAGGGCCCCTTCTCGCTAGTACATACTCGTACGCCTTCACTACATCTTCATTCATTCTTTCCTTTTAGTTTTACATTTTTGCATGGCCCTTCACTCCCTTTCCCTTACACATTTAGGATTACATTTTCATTTAGATTAGCTCATTTGCGTGTATAGGTTAGGGAGTCACCCTTCTGGTAAGGGAAACGAGCGAGTATGGCTACACATAGCCTTAGCACGCTAGTTTTCCCTTCTAACCAAAAGGAAAAGCAAAAGTCACGATTTAGGGTCTCCCCCGTACCCGTCTTGCTTGCATTCCTCTAGGGTTCATGCATTTCATTTATCCACTATCACATGCACTTTTACTTCATATTCTATCCCTTTTTCCACATTTTCACTTCACACAACTTTTATTTTGCACGTTTTCACTCTGCCACTTACATTTTATATACTATCACGTGCACACACGCACTTCATACTATCACTCTACTCACCTTACTTTGCACATCCATTTGCACACTTCCACTTACACACTATTATTTTTTATTACTTTTTCACTTCACGCAAACTCATATTTTCACATTGCATACATTCATTCCACTCATTTGTCGTCATTAGCATTATTCGTGACCTCTCCAAAGAGTCATTATTGGGCATCACTATTAATGTGATTGGCACCATTCAAACTTTGAAGAGAAATTTTGCCCCCCGATGTCCCCCTAGGTCTAGGTTTTGCATTCATATAGTGCATCCAAATGTGATAAATGCTTTGGTTAAAACAAGAAAATCTTTGACTAAATCACGCAACTAGCCTTGGCTAGGTCGAAGGGGTGCCTTGGATTTCATCCTTGCCTTCCCCTTCGTCAAATGTGACTCCCGAACCTTTTCGTTGGTTTACGTAGACTAGGAGTCGTTTAAAAGGGGTTTCTTTTCTATCTTTTTCCTTAAAAAAATTCATTTTTAGGTGACTTGGTACACCTTAAATCCATACCAAGTGGCGACTCCGATTTTTATTTCAAAAACCCTTTTTAAACTATATTCTGGGTCAAATCGTCGCATTTTCAAGTCCCATTTAGACCCACTTTCTTTGTAAATGAAAAATCATTTTTCAAATCAAAAAATTCACTTTTTAAACCATTTATTTATTTATTTATTTTTCTTGTAAAAAATGGGGCGCGACAGCTGGCGACTCCACTGGGGACCTAGAGAGTCCGAGCAAATTTGATTTAGTCAATCTTTTTCTTCTTTTAACCTTTTCATATATCGCATTTGGATGTTTAGGGTTGCATTTTTCCTTTTTTAGGATTTTGCATTTCACGCGTATCAACTCACTCCCTCACACATTTGCGTACGATTGTTTTGATGGATGGATGGTTTATGTATGTGATTCCGCGCTTTTCATTGCATTTGGGTGGGGGATTTTACCCTAGAGCCTCGCGTTGGTTCTTGATCCCTCCCCTCCAAACGAGCACTAGCATACATGCATACGCTTTAATTTTATACCCCTCATTTATTTTTCTTTTAGTGGCTTGTCACGCCACTCCACCTTATTAGGATTTTTGGTGACCCGCTTGGACATGTGACCGTGACACGACGTGTGCGTAGCATGGTCCGAGGGGTCACTCAATCTTCCGCTTTAAGCTTTGGGTTAATAGCCTTTAGCTTTTAGTCGAAGGTTGAGGATTTTTGATAGATTCACTCAGACATGTGGCCGTGACACGACGTGTGCGTAGCAGTGTCTGGGGAATCGCTCGAGGCACCGACAAAGAACCTTAGGATTGATGACCCTTGGTTTCCAAGTCTGAAGGCTCGGGGACCTAAAACCTATCGAGTCTAGATGCATTAGTGAGCCAATACCTCATGCATCCATGATAGCTTGCCTAGGGTAGAGTCTGCCTTGCCTTATTAGGGACACTATTCATGAGGGGAGGGATCCAACCCCTTTTTCCCTTTTATTGCTTTGTATTGATTGCTTTATCTCGTTGCTACAATGTGTTATATATGTGTATTTATCTGGCTGAACTAACTTTTCTTGGTTTTGTCCCCATTGCATTCACAAACCCTAGCAAATAAGAGGTCTGGCATGACCTTCTTTTAGCACCTACCCTTGTAGATAGGCTATTGCACGTTTAAGAAATTTTGGTATATTTCGTTCATAAACTAATAATGCCATATCATTTTAGGCCTACCCTGGCAAATAAAGGGTCCCTTAGGTCACGTTTCATTTCAAATTGCATATTTTACTGCTTTAATAAACTGGCATCATGCATAAACCATAGAAAGGGAATGCCATTTAGGGGATCCCGTGTTGGGAATAAACCGCCCTGTGTCTCGGATATTTAATCCAACGAGACTTGCACGTTTATATTTCCTGTACCATCCAAAGGGGTAGTGCACGAGGTAAGGTAGGATCCGATCTTTTCAAAGATGGCAAAGCGATTTTTGCACATTAGAATATGTGCATCTAACAATCATCTTTTGGCAAAGCGATTTTTGCACATTATAATATGGGCATCTAACAATCATCTTTTGGCCATTTTAAGCAAAATTGGTAAAAATTTCCCTTGCATAAAGGACATTAATTTGAAGAAATTCACAAATGATTCCTCATTGTTGAGACGATAAATATAGAGGTCAGATCTTGATTTTAGAAGGCTCATAGACTAATGCATCGCAATAAATTTTTGAAACTACCAAAGGGGAGATAATTCCATCGATTTTTGAATCAACCATCAATTCCATTCAATTCATTTGATCAAATTATTTATCAATTTCATTTTTGTCAATTCATTCATTTTAGGACAATTTAGTCAATAAATCATCAATTCTATTCAATCCATTGGGCCATTTTACTCATCAATTTCATCCAGTCCATTTTATCAATTTGTTCATTTTTAGGGCAATCTAGTCGATTTTGAATAGATCACCAATTCATTCAATTCATTTGATTAGTTTACCCATTCTTAGGGCGATCTTATCGATTTTGAATAAATCATCAATTTCGTCCAATCCATTTGACCAGTTTTCCTATTTCTAGGTCAATTCGGTCGATTTTGAATAAAATCACCATTTCACTCGATCTGTTGGATCAATTGATTTCATTCAATTCATTTGATTAGTCTAATTCATTTTCAGGGTTATCCATTCAATTTTGAATAAATAATCAAGTTTCATTTAATTCATTTGACCAGTTTACCCTTTTTAAGGTAATCTAGTCGATTTTGAATAAATCATCAATTCCACCCTATTCATTTGACCCGCTTATTCCCTTCAGGGTTTAAGTCTAAGGTTCACTGAATAAATTAGTCGAGACATTACAAGCCTTTCAAGGGTAGATTCTTTTACACATCATTTTATGTGTTGATCGAAGCAAGCAATCCATTCGGACTTTGTCCTCATTTTTAGGACAAATGTCTCTTCTTACTCCAATTGACCAAATTCGTTAAAATTATTTTTCATTCAATAAGTTGGTCGGATTCATCAGGTATTGTATAGTGCCTACTCCCAGAGGATTGCATTTTCATGCTAGGCTTACCCTTGGCATAAAAGGGCTCCCCCATAGGACATGCATACCAATTTTACAATTTTGCTTACTAACTCTGGGTATTTTTCTTTTATTTTTCCCCCTCCCCTGCATTCATAAAAATGCTTCAATAAGGTAAAGAATATTTTTCTATACCTGATAACAATTCTGATCTAATAAAGTTTGAAAATTACAAGTATTACTTGATTCTTGGGCAGACCTTGCACTGAAAACATGAAAGATCCATCTGAAAGCTCTAGGCTAAAGTCTCTGAGAGACTTTATAATGGTTTTTCAAAGGAAAATTCTGTTTATTTGATTTGTTAATACATTTTGTTCCAAAAGAAATGGAGACAAAAAGTGTATATATGTGGAGTTTTTTAGAAGTTTTTCTCTTCTCATTTGTATTATAATTGAACGAGAATTTTTGTTTTAAACTTTTTCAGCAATAAAGCTTTGGACAATTATTGTTTTGTATATATATTCATGTACATTTCATTGTTTATTTTTGATCATTGGAGATTTCATGATGAATTTTAAGAAATAAGACTAAATTGGGATTTTTTCAACCTCCAGCCTGAAAATTCGCAAGTGTATGCTTTCTAAAATCCTTGTGGTGATCCGAGCTACACAAATAAGAGTGCTCAGAATTAAAAGAGGTCACTCAAAAGACCCAATACGATACCTTTTTCACCTTCACTGTACAATTCATATTTTGCCTACTTCTATTAGCCCCCCAATAAATCAGTCACATTGATTGATAAATTGCAAATTGGGGCAATCTTTGTTTAAAAGTGTCCGCTGTGTCTAATCCGGTTCAATTCACATCTAAGTGAAAGCAAAAATGTACATTATTCTTGTTTGTTTTGAAAATTTGGAATGACACTTCAAGCGTTCGTTTTTCTATCTATACAAATTTTATCATTTGCTCTCCCATTTGAGCCTTTAAAAGAATAATTTCGTTTCAAATAAGGGCCTTAATGATCACTACCCTACATTGGGAAGATTTTCAAAAGGGAATGGATTCTCAACGAGCAATTCGTTTGCTTGGTTGTCATGAGGCGTAAGAATGATACTTTGGCCATCGTTTCTACAACCTAAACACCTTGCATCCTCATTGAGCTAAAATCTTTTCGTGCACATATGATCGCCCCACATTTGGGAAGGAGATTGGGGAATTTTGCAAAAAAAAAAAAAAAAAAAAAAGGAAAAAGGGGAAAGGGAACCGCGAATTGGGGAAATTTGATTCTACCTGGGTTTCAATTTTGAAAAGAAAAGAAAAGAGAAAAAGGACAAGTTCTGTCCGGCGGATCACTTATGTTTCATAGATATGAATGAACAAGAGTCTTCCTCAGTCAATTAATTCAGATACATGCAAGAAATTTCGCATTAATGAAAGTTTCCTTTCAGAGTTATTGTAAGGAACGGAATAAAAGTCAGGCCCTCTTCTTTTTCAATCAAACGTTCTATCCCTAGTTATCCCTTTTGAACCTTCAGAATAAAATACTTCATTTGGCAACCCTTGAGAATCGCAAACCCCACACTGGGGCAAGTTTGAGTTGAAAAGGGAAAAGCCTCAAGAAGTGAAAAGTGATAAAGCAACAAAATCCAAAAGAAAAGAGAAAAAAGAACCTCAGTTCAAAAAATAGACTGGGTCAAATTTTTGAAAAAATTTCAAAGAATGGCAGAAGGCCGAAAAGAGAAAAGAGAAAAATGAAAGAGGAAAAAACCTCATTTGAGAATAAATTGGGGCAGATTTTGGATTTAACCTTAAAAGAGGGTTGACACAATATGCGATCTCAGAACATTTAAACCACTATTAAAATCTGCTTTCAAGCCTTAACTTTTCTAAGCACCCCACTAGACCCCATTACAAAAGTCGAAAGTCCTGACTTCTGTTCTTTGCAATGGCCCTGTCAAGAAAATTTCTGATGCCGGAAAATTTTAGCGGTATTGCTGAATTGCTTGGGTATGGGGTTGACGCTACTCACCGTGAGAAAACCCACCAGGTCGAGGAAAAGAAACAAAGCAAGCAAAATAAATGCAAATGAAATGCAAAAGGATTCGATGCTGAAGTCCCTGTTAAGTGATGATCACCAAATCTAAGATCTTTGAGTTCAAAATAGGGGCAATTTTGAAAAATGCGATCTTTGGTGCAATGTCCTTGAAAGTCTTATTTCTTTAACTATCGTTTCAAGCCACATTACAAGTTCATAAAGTCCATCGTTGACTTATTCCTTCATGACAACCCAAAGTGAGGATTATGCTCATAAGAAATCCATCAATCACTCATGATCATAAGGGTATAACCAGTTTTCACATGTTTAGCTATCGTTTCTACCCATTTGTTGCAAGCTTAAAGCTTATATGTTGACTAAATTTCCTTAAGAAATAGGGGTGACAAAACTATTTGTTTTCACTAAGATGTGGTATTGAAGGGATTACATACAATTTGGGCACAAGAATAAGACAAATTTTGACCTCCCATTTCCAAATCAGAAATAACGTCCACTTGATTGGTCCTGAAAGATGAGCCAACAGGAAATGGTGACCCATTACCCAAAGTATCGATGCTAAAGTGAGGAAGAAATCTTTTGTAATTTGGCATTATTTTGAGAAATTCATCATGAAATTTCTGTGTGAGTTTAAGCAAGACGTTCAAATTTCTTCACATTATATAGGAAACACAGTTTCTTACTTTGTTCAAATAAATGGAGAGGCATCCAAACCAATTTTTGCAATCAAATGGGCCCTCACTGGGGCAAATTCTTTTATTTACAAGATTTCGCAAAATAAGCCCACACTGGGGCAAATTTTTTATAGTCCATTTGAGGATTTCGTCAAAGAGTCAAGCAAGACTTTCAAATCAATCACACTGCTCCTTCCATGAGTCGTAATTGCAATATTTTAAAATAAAGTGCATGTTGTATTTTGGCAAGCCTCCTGTGTAGGTATCCATGGCTGAAATCGATGAAGAAGCGTAAGTCAGAATCTTACGAATCAATGCCTCAAGGAGGAGCAACCATGCCGTAATGCAAATCAATTGATCGGTTGCACAATAATTGGTGGAAACTGGGGCAAATCATTTTGAAAAGATTCTCAAAAAAAAAAATCAAAATTTAATTTAATTTCTTGTTCCTTGACAAATTTCAATTTCTTGTTGATGAAATTTCAGCGTATGCCGCGCACCCTTCTATCCTCTCTTTCATGACAATCACACTTAATTTCCAGATTTCTTGACCAATTGGATGGTAGGACGGGGTCTTATCCCGCTGACCATCACAAAGATCACGTTGGGCCTGGACTGGGTGCCGCCAACACACAAAAGTTCACGTTGGGCCTGGATTTTGTGCCGCCGCCAACATCACAAACATCATGTTGGGCCTGGACTTGGTGCCGCCAACTTCACAAACATCATGTTGGGCCTGGATTTTGTGCCGTCAACTTCACAAACATCACGTTGGGCCTGGATTTGTGCCGCCAACTTCACAAAAATCACGTTGGGCTTGGTTTTCGTGCCGCCAACATCGCCAACATCACAAATATCACGTTGGGCCTGGATTTTGTGTCGCCAACTTCACAAAAATCACGTTAGGCTTGGTTTTCGTACCACCAATTTCACAAAGACCACAT